>NC_085139.1:63049939-63349939 GCF_024139115.2 Armigeres subalbatus
CGAAGTTAAAATATACTTCGGCTTTACAATTGCCACCACAATCAGGACCTTAATTGGGGCATAGATGATGATGATGATGATTATGATGATGGCGTGAACATATATTGGAAGTGCAATTATGAACGAACGGGCGCGCCTACAATGTACGCACCATCGGTGATTATCTCGGTGAAGAACAATAAATTTTATAATAAATAGCAAATCTATGATCGATGGCACGTTTCAACGCAAATGCGGTGGGAAACGTTCAGCAAAATATGTAATGATACACAACCAAAAGGTGAAAACAAAAGCAAATGGCTTTAAACTGATTACCTCTTGTTACTCATTAGTTTCTGACGAAACTACAAATAGTAAACCAACGAAAGGTTTATCAGCAGTTTAACGCAAATGTAAACTAGAAATGATTCAAATGGTGCTGATGTTATCACGCAACGTGCCAGCTATGTATTTACGTCACTGTTTACATGGTTTATAGCGGAGCGATTCAATATTCCTTTTAATCCAAGAGAAAAAAAACATGTTCAGGTTCAAAATGGGAGATATTGAGCCCAATTTCATTTGACTAAAAGTAAGGGAAGCATTTGAAGCGAAAATTAATCGATAGTTTAGAGTTTTCGTTCCCTGAACACAATACAACGGTTACGTCACTTTGTACACACTTACTCTGATATTTCAGAAACTACACTTGTTTTGAGTGCTGGTCGAATTCGAACCACCACCATTAACCTCGAGGCCTACTGCCTGGGATAAAGCACAGGCGGCAGCAGTGCAACGCGAAGAACGCACACCACCAAAAGAAAGGAAATCTTTTCCGACACCCGCTGACTCACCGTCATATAGTTTCAACATCATACTAATTAGCATGCTCTCCATGTTGGTCTGATGATAGGTTTACGTGACGGTAATAGAGTTCCACTAAACTAATCCAAATGCTGCCGGGCCGTGGCTACACCAGAGCGATGGAACGAACGGACAGGTTGAAATGTTTCGAAATGTGATTCGCCCTTGGATGATATGCAAGCCCGCATGCATGAGTGAGAATGGATCAAATGCGGTTCATTAGCCTTGTTGTGAACTCCGATGGTGCAAATCCTCGGAACATTTCCTGATGGCCCTGCGAAGCTTATTACGAAAATCCCTAAATGAGGGGATTGCTCATCGCTTTGCATGCATAATTTTCCGTCAGATGTACACTGTTTATTCGATTTGATGTGCTCGGAAGAGCAGCAAATTTAGATAAATTTAAGATAAACATAGAAACTTTCGCAAACCTCGGTGGACAGAAGGGCTATAAATCTCCGGCTTTCGACAGGGAAGATGAAACTGGGTATGTTATGGTCCCTTCCCGTGGAATGGCTAATGCGGAAGGAAATCCGTTGTTGAAATCCCTGAATTTGTTCACGAGCAGAAGGGACTGCCGAGTAAACAAACCAACCAGTGAGTGCAAACGAATATTTTGTTTACAGAGCTTTGTTTGTACATCATTTGAATCCGCCCGCTGCGTGGAATCGAATTTGCTTTCCACTGCTGACATAGCCGATCACGTTCGCGGCTTCCACGGCGATGACGCGCTATGACCAATTTTTCGCACCCATTCATTGTGCCAGAACTGACAGTCGCCAGTAATTGTATAACCCCATCCAGTCCCATCTAGGGCTCGACATAACAGACGAGGTTTACATTCCTGTTGGAATGTATCATCATTTATGGAATGTTCCGTAGCTGGTGACTGACTGACTCAATGCAGCACTTACAGTCATCGATTGAGTCCTTTTGAGATGGTGGACTCAAAGTTCCAAGGGCATATCACTTGTCAACTGCTGGACAAAAGTATAAAAGCAATGACGTTTTGTTGTGTGACCTATTTGACTCAGCAAGGCCTAGTATTTCCAGAACTGACATTGAACTGCAATTTGTTTAGAGTCAACACAAATCATCGTCACATTATGGCGCCAACACTCTAAAATTTACCCATTTGATGTTGTAACACAAAATTCATATTGGAATGTCAATAATCGCAAGAATGGAGATGTAGCACTTAGATCAAATTAGCATGGGAATCATAGCCGAGAAAGCAGTATCGCCCAATCTAAATACATTGTCAAACACGAAAAACGATACGAGACGGTGCCTGGTCGGCCACCTACAGAATTTTAAAATTCAGTGTTGAAAAGATGAACGATAGGGCTGAGTACAAAGCCGCTCAGCATAACGAAGTTGTGACTCATCACCAAGTACCATCACACACACTATTTACTTTTTCGAGGCTTTTAACTCAAAAAGAAACAAAACCGCAGCAACCTGGCAGCCGCAAGATAAGGTTGCTCCCTTTCGTCGGAGGGGATTCGTAATTTGTAACATTATAACCCAACTCCGGAGAAATCCAACGAGAATTAAATTTGCTTGTAAAAGACACTTGACACGTGACTGCCGTGCTGCCGTAAGCGACACAAATGACAGCACGTGTCACCCCATGGACGAGTTTTACGGGCATTGCGTCATCCCCACCTCTGATGCTGCATCGTAATCCGATTTGAGCATCAAGATCGCATTTGCACGCACGTAATCAGCAACAGGGTTGGACCATAATACGCAATGTTTCTTGTGCAGGGTTGTACACGAAGTGTAAAAAACCTCGTAATTTTTCCATTTGATTGCAATAGTTCATTATCTGCAGCACGCGCTGAATCATAAACGAATCACTTTTCTTATGCTCTTATTTGAAGTGCATGTTTACACACTAACAACAGAGTTCTCCGCTGTTTTTTTCTATTTTCATCAAAGGCAAGGAAACCCTCCGCAAGAAAAACTAAGAAAATTGCGCCGATTCCTTCCCTAGGAACGAAAATAATCCACCGAAACTCGCAACACGCTAACGTTGAAATATCGAACTAATAATGCAGACCGTACCGAAGCATGAACATGATGCCGTGCGGCCCGGAGTGAGTCATCGTGTAAATTGATTTTCTAGTTGACTCGAAATTCTTCACCCGCCGCTTTCGTGGCAGTTGGCAGTCTCTCTCTCGTTATTTTGACGTTTGAAAGCTCTTGCGTTTTCGTGGACATCGTCGTACATTAGTCGGCTCGGTGTTTGTCTGCACTGCACGGCCGCCGAAGGAGGAACTATGATGGCCAATAATAGAAGCAATTACGCAGCATGATCACGATTCCGAGCGCGCCGCGCGCACCTGTTTCAGCTGGTGGCATTTAGCGTTTCGCTTCGGTCGTCGAGATTTCTTATTTCTTTGCACGTTTTTCGAACCGCATTTTGCCAGTGAAACAAGTCAGCAGACAACGAGACGAGACTACAACCGAAACGTTGTTTGAATTTGTTGAGGAGGAAAGAAATCGTAGCATCTGTTGCATCGACAAGGTTGTTGGTTTAGGTTTAGACGGTTATCCGCTGGAGATCTGTAATGCAGATTATAGACAACATTCACCAGAACCGCCATAAGTTGTCAAATCAGCAGTTTTGATACGTTGTAGCAAACATTCACGCAACTGCTTGCGTGTCACGTGACAGCGAAATCGAAAAAACACCACTGAATTCTTTGCGCAAAGGGAGGAATTGCCGATGAGAGACCCAGTTTCAAAGACCGTCGAAGAGCGTGGAAATAAAGGAATTCGTCGTCTTCAATTCGTCTACTTTCTGTGATTGAAATATTTCAACCTGCTGGCGCAATATTTTCGTTCTTTCTCCTGTTTGTGCGTCACACAAGCAAATCAACCCTGATCCGCATCGCGTCAATGTAAAATCCCACAAAAAACACAAACAACCCTTCAAGTTTTCCTTTGTTGAAAAACAAAGATCAGTGCCTGGGCAGAAACCGTTTGCATCTATTTACAACGCTCGGATTAGTCCTCCTCGGCGAACTGATGGAAAGTCCTATTACCGGCAGTCCCCTTCATATTAGGACAGGCAGAGGATGACTCATCTCTCAATGCGATACCGAAATTCATCCTGCAGCCAGGAAGGTTGTCACCATCTTTTTACCATGCTGATGCTGCATTATGCCGAAAGCTGTAACCAGAGAGGTGGAACCGAAAGGTATACCGCTTTATTAAGCCTTACCTGACCTGACACACCCTAGAGGCACCGGTTCTACAGTCAGAGCTCTACTGCCCTGGCAACGACGCTCTTGGATTCCGTACAAAAGCGAGGGTAAAGATTAGAATAACAATAAAAATCATCCCTCTTCTGCAGCAAAATAAGTGATTTCTTCGCTCAATTCCCCATTTGCGGTGGTTTCGCCCGGGACCGGATAAATCTTGCGCGCTAAAGTATTATACTCTAATGACTCTCCGGATGAAGGGCTTTCAGTTTCGCAACACCACGTTAATAAATCCGCTGGAATCTATTGGCGGGCGGCCTTATTCTCGTTTCCGGACGATTAGTGCTTGCCTCGATATATTGTCTTTGAAAGTTATCGTGACGAGCATGCGGGAAACACTGCCACCAGATAAGGTTTCCCAAATTTACACAGTGATAAACGAGATCCAACAGCGAACGCCACCTTCCTTCGCACCAGCTTTCATATTTGCCCAGCATCCAGCAGCCCTGCGCAAAACTTGCGGTCGACCAACGGAAAACAAACGAAATAATGGCGATTCTGTTTCCCGCTTCAAGAGGAAAAACGCAAACGACTTATATTATGGTCTTAGGAATTTAACTTGGAATGGCATCGAAAGGAAAATAACAAGAGTCTCTTCTCAAGGGTAGCCACTGCGTAAACAGACGGAGAGACCCTTGCAACGGCACCCAGCCCTGCAGCGCGCAGTGTCTCGCATGATTGCTCCGATTTTGACAGATTGTGTGTTTGGCAGTGAGCTGGCGATGACTAATGTGCTTCCTTCCAACGTACATTTTATGCCACCACTAACGCGTGCATCCGGCCGGCATAGATGAGGGTCGCTTTTCTCTTCAGGCTCACGCGTTGTGCAACGCCGGAGCGAGTCGTTTGAAACTATTTTACGGTCCAATGGCATGCGGTGAAACGCCCTCAATGCAATATCGACAGGCCGGTGACTCATAGATCGTAACGAAACTATTGCGTCGTTCTTCGCGGCTGCCTCCAAAACGAACGGCAGGGGTTAATCAGAGTTGTACGCTGTCTTGGTTCGCTGACCTCACAGAGACGGTACGCTCTTCTTCTGTGAAATTCAACGAACCGGACACAGTCCAACAGCCACGAATGAGCTGCGGGAGTGACGCATTGACGAAATGTGAAACAGAAGTATGCGCTAGAATGGCGAATTGTCAAAACATTAAAAAACAAGCCTCAATTCAATTAGTTTTAGGCGGTTTTGGCGGAAAGTGAGCACGTGAGAACGGCTGCTATCGAGCAGGGCATGCCATGGTGAACGCAACTGAATTAAAGACACGGCACGACCGCAACATGAGCGTCATTGAATGACCTTTGCTGGATCGTGACGTCACTGCAAAGGCGTAGGAAACCGTTTGTTTAGCAAAAATTTCTCATTCTGCTTCCATCAAACCCGCGGCCGACCTAGCAATCTAATACGAGTTTCTCAAGTCTTCCATTCTCCTGCCTTTGTGCGCATGTATAGGTGGTTGGCTGAGTTGCGATCAGGTTTTCCTCCACTACAGCGGTGTTTGTTTCATAGGGTATGAGCCCCGTTACTGATAGAGTTGCCATATTCAGGCTCAATCCAACACTTTGTATTATTTTGCGTGCTCACCTTTGGGAAAATCTGAAATAAATTTGTCCCCCAAATTCTTTGTTTTGGAATAGGACTAAAATGGCTTCTTGAGATCCACCCAAGGGCAGTAACCCTATATGTTGCAACGCGTACGAGGTAGAGAATCAGGTTTTACTTCGCGCCGCCGTCCGGATTCTGCCTCAAGAAAGCAAGTTCCATAAACCAAAAGCCTACTTCGTCGCTGTGATCTGTTCGCGAATTCTGCAAGGGGAAATTAAGCAACTTAGCAGGGTATAGTCAACAATGACGCATTTCACGACCTGCGATCTCAAATGCTTCCAAAGATGCGGCCTTTCTACACCCCTGGTTTTCTTTCGACCAAGGAAATATATCAATGAAAATTAACGCAATTTCATAGCCTCAGATGCGTAAAATTGCGATCATCAACACTACCGAAGGAAACAATCAAATTTTGATTGAATTTACTCATCGAAACAACCCTCTTCCTTTTGTGAACCGCCACACAGAGATTAATGGCAGTTCTTTCCAAACGTGAATCGGTTCCGCCGTTTGGATCACTGCCTTGTCTGCGTACACGAGTAGATTACATCAACAACAAACGAATGTCTGACAAACGGCTCCGCATGATGACAAGATGATGTCATTTACGTTATCGAATTTCCTGCCCTCGCTGCACGGTTCGCTTCGCTGATGGCCCTACGAGTGTGTTTGCTGATCCTCTTCAAAAGGAAACCCAGTACGAAGCTCCTCTCCTGCAATTTCGGTTTAATAAATGATAGTGTACTGTGCCATCAAGGGGAAAGCATTCAGGTGGGCGTTGAGATTAATTTCTTTTGTCATTCATCTTTTGGTACACCCCTGGTCTCTGGTACCGAACGCACCGTCATCGGGTGATTTAATTATCACCATGAAGCAACATCTGGCGGGAAGCAGGTGCGATACATTGCTGCTGATCGTATCAACACATCGGTGATACGCATTTCTCAGCATATCGCGTCATGTAAAAACCGAAATAAATGCACAAGGGGAGTAAGACCATGATTTTTCATCTTTCACGGTGATGGCTCCAGTCAACCCCTGTTTGCCGAGACACAGCATCCTGTATGTCAAAACCTCTTCTGCATCTGCTACTAATATAGGGAAATTATTGTTTTACTTGTTATTCAATAAATGCGGTGCTGCTGGGTTTCCCTTTTTCGGATTCCATGCCGTTGACGGGGAAAACAAGGGGGAATAAATATTGTTTTATTAGCACTCTTAGCGCCTGTGACGAGCAGCGCTGCTGACAAGAGCGAACGGAAGAACAGGATACAGAAATGTTTGTAATCATTTCAAGAATGCATTTTATTACATCTTGTACATATGTGGAAATTTACCCACCCCTGCGACGATTGCCATTCGCAGCACACGATGGAGTAGGCGTTGAGTTTCCCTTTTTCCGCCAAGAGCAAATGTCTACACAAAAACCAAACGAACGCTACACATTGTGAACTATGAATGAAATTCCGTCCCGTACCGTATATGGAATGAATGAATCATCCTGACAGAAACAGCAACTACGGGGAAACCGGAAAAAGGCAGGGGATAATAAACCGTTTTCATGCCCATTCATTGAGGCGATATTTACTCGTTGCTGGCTGGAAGCTGGCACCCATAAAAGCGTCCATTTCATTCTTGTCAATGGCTGGACTGGCCGGCGAACAAGGCCGCGGGGCGAAGCGGTGGTGAACATTGATTTTAATTAAATTTTACGACTGTTCCGAATGGAGGCAGTTGTTTCATCTTCGCCTTCCAAACAAACGAACTTCCGGAACGAGGAGGAAAGCCGATTTAATGCACCATTTGGCATTCGATTGGCAAAATTGGCCCGTTTTGTTCGAATTGTTTACATATGGCCCCGGTGCACACCCCTGCCCGAATGGAAGGGACTGAAAAGTTTTTCACTCTGTATATTTACTTTGTAAACAATCATTCCCCAACGATAGGTCCCAACCAATTCGATCAGTTAAGCCCAATAAGGCTCCCACTAAACTTGGTCGTCCCATTCCGAGCTGTCCTTTTCAACGTATGAAAAGAAAATCACGGAATAATGATATACTTCCAGCCCACCCCTGCAACTGACAGATGTGCCGACCTTATTCAACATGCTAAACACCCAACGGGATTGACTAGTCCAAAATAGAACAGTAATAAAAAGTTTATAACCGAAATCCCCTAGCGGCCCGAAGGGATTGCCTTCAAGGGTGAAAGTGCGGTGACGATGCGCACTCACTTTTTCCAAACGTGTATGACTCATATCCGAAGCAAAGAATCCCAACCAGCGAAATGGGTGGAAATGGATTCACGAAGAAGAAGGTGAAAGACAGCCAAATCTATGTTGCTATTTTACGCACGAGCACCAGCAGCATTTGCTTCGACAGTTGATGCCCTTCCACTCAATGCGTGAGAATTCTGCCACTTTTGTTGAAAATTTGCAAACCAGACGTTTGTTTTTTCTTCATCGTAAAACCAACAGGAAATGCGAGTGAACTCCGCGTTGACTTTGGGGGTATGGCGCAATCAAATCACGGCTGACGAACTCACTACACAGACTGCTCAAATTGTAGCAACCATGCAGCATGTAAACAAGCATCATGACCGAGTCAACGCCTACTGATGGCATGCTTTCGTCTACTGCTACTAGAATCGCGTTTCGCAGCGTGTTTCCGCTGTGTTCTTCTTCGCCGCATTAGTGTTCGCCGCAATTGTTATTTAAACAGCTGAATGGTTTTAATAACAAAATTGTTTCCATTGCTATTCTGCTGCTTACCATCGAAGCAGGTCGCTCGAATGGAATCGATTTGCAACGGTGGGTTGCTGCGTTTCGATTTTTTTGAGGCTATGACTCATTCGCCGTGGTTGAGGGCGAAAAGAGAAATATTGAATTGAGAGAATAAATACCCACGTAACTTCATAACAGCAACAAAACAGAAACAGGGTGTTGATAGAATCACGATATCCATGCTGCCTCTGTTCAAGAAAATCTCTCGGCATCTCTGCACGCTCTAATTGCAAACACGTTTTCAGCTGAATCCCCCCATGCCTCGAATCATTAATCAATTTCCGGCTCTTAGCTTACATAGTTTGGAAACTTAATGCTCCGTGAAGCCGTCGAGTGCGAGTCCTAATTAGCAGTGTCCCACAGCTTCAAAAGGATTTAGAATACCATTTATACAAGACGAACATTATTACGACAGCGTGAGGCAAAACAATGCAAATCTCTTCTGAAAGCAATGCCCGCCCATCAGGATTCAATCGCTGGATTACATCATAGAATGGCTCTTCCCCCTTGGTTTCCAAAGGCAACCAAAGCAACATAATGCATTTGATGCTCTCCTTGGGATGAAACTACGACCGGAAATTTGATCTGCGTTCAAAAAAGTCGAAGGGAGAGTCGAGGCTCCGATTGAAATCTACGCTTTTTAATATCCTATTTTTACGGAAAGCGATATCCATTACACATCCGCTTGGTTAGGATTCCAAAGCCAAAAAAAGGACACGCATCAAGGATCCCAAAGTATAGGATGATTCATCCCACTCGGCTCGCGCTTGCTGCGATTGCATCGCCGAACGAGGAGCGGAAGATGGGAGTGAGTCACCATTATGGCTGTCAGATCCAAACGCATCGCAGTAGTCACATCACGTCACGTGCCCGCGCGCGCCACCGTTCAGTATTAATATTATGAAGCAAGCTTCTCTCCCTCACAAAAAAGAACGAAGACGTCGAAATTGAATTTCACTGCCACCAAGCCGATCTCTTGCCGATAGCACAATGCATTCAAATTGGTTTCTTTTTAGCAAAATCAGATACGGCTACAACCAGCTGTGCGGTTCGAATCTTAGTCCAGTCTATTAAATGTTTGAAAAGAAAATTTTCTCATTATCCCTGGTGCCACAAAAGATGTACCCAAAAAGCAAGACTTTCGTTAGTTGAGCTAAGATTTCATCCGTAAATATCAGTGCAGCCAACTGTTAGAAAAACAATGTTCTAGCTGTTGCAAAATAATTGGACATTCATTTTTGTTTTGGCTGAGCTGCAGCAGCCGAACTAAATAACCTAAAATTACTTGTACCAGATTTATATTAAATATTATGTAGCTTTATAAGCTTAGATAGCTCATGGCGATAACTCCTAGATCATCGTATTTCCAAGATTCCAACTAACTTTATCCAGCCTACGTGCAATATGTCGAAAATCACCACACCCCCTTGCTCTATAACAAACAAAGCCTCTGTTCGCTATAAATAGTTCCCTATAGGTAGTCATATTTCCGGGAGTGCTGTGCCGCCTGCGTGATAAGATAACCCTGATCCCTTTCGGTTGTCAAGCACCGTTGTACAGTTCGTCGAGTCATTGGCTTTAAACTATATCTCAAATGCTCGATACCGATATCACGAACTCTTATCGATATCGCCAGACATGACTAACGTGTTCTCGTTTTCTTTCTCTTCCACAGAGGACGCCCGGAAAAGAGGTTCCACCGTGTTGCTGCATTGCCAAGCCGGAATCAGTCGTAGTGCGACGATCGCCATAGCCTACGTCATGCGTTACAAGGCCGTCTCCCTGCTGGAAGCGTACCAAATGGTAAAACTAGCCCGTCCAATCATTTCGCCGAACCTCAACTTCATGGGCCAGCTGCTGGAGCTGGAGCAGAACCTGATCGCCGACGGAAAGCTGGAACCTCCGCCTCCTTCGCCAGTTGCACCACCAACCCAGCCGCCATTCTTTCTAATCAATCACTGCAGCAAATTCAGCCAACACGACGAGGAAATGGACAACGAAGACGACCGCAGCGAAGACAACAAGAACAACAATAACCGGGATAGTGGCTGCAGTACCGCTAGCAGCAGCAGCACTAGTTCCGGCAACAGCATCCACAGTGCCACCAGTCGGTACAGCAGCCACGGAATCAATGGCCGATGTCCACCTCGGTTAACGTTGAAGCTACCGACTTCACCCCCATCGTCACCATCTTCGCTCTCGTCACCCTCCTCACTGTCGTCCTCTTCCTCAACACCCTCACCCACTCAGTCGCTGGCACCAGTCCCCGCAACGCCCGTCTGCATGGTTGCACCTCGGCCGTTTCCCATCTCGAGCAGCTGCTCCGGCAGCAGTTCCAACGTAAGGTCCGGCCGCACGAATTCCAGTTCATGATTCGGCTTAAGCTAGCTAGATGTAATATTTTCGTCCCCTATTATTCTACCACCTATTTAAAGTGTGATACAAATTTTAAATACAAACAATAGAGCTAATTTATACATGCGCCCTTCAAAGTGTAAATAGTAGCCCGTAAGCAAATCGGCTTTCCTCTGTTAGCATAATCAGTTTTTGCATTGTGAGAAGTGTGTTGATATGTTCATAGAAGAAAACCAAGAAAGTCTATATCCTCTTCGTTAAAGAATCATTAATTCATATCATCATGGTTTGCAAAAGAAAAAAAAATGTTACAAAAACAGCGCTACTCTTGATTGATGCATTTATAGCGTCATAAGTCGCCCGAATGTTGCGACAGGCAGCATCAGCCGCCGCATACACTTTTTCGACAGCCACGTGCGCCAACTGCTGCCATCGGAAGCATCCAAAACATCTCCTTCTTGGTATGTTTCCATTCATTTTTTTGTTTCGTTTTTCTTAGGTTCTTTCTAAACACCGTAGCCGTAAGACACTCCTATATCTTTAGGAAGCAATTCTAGTCTCATTTACCTTTTAAGTTCACTAAGCCAAGTTTAATATGCTAAGAAACCGTAGGTTTACACAACACAACTACAGAAGTCATCGTCAGACTATTTAAAATTTCACCGCGGAGACGACTTTTTACAAACAAAACAACAAGTGCGAGCTCAGCAATCACATTTGTATCCAAGCTTGAAATAAAAAAAATAAAAGAATTTAAAACTCGGTCAATAAAGGATGAAATTGCGTGAAAGTTAAAGAAAAGGCTGTGTTAAATGTTAATCAAATCTACAAAACGTAGCTGTAAGACGAACAAGTGCGCCGAATTTGCACGCTATTTTTTTCTGTCCATAGCTTGATCCTCACTTTTTGATTCGAAAACCAAACATATCCTTTCTCGATTTTCGCGTTCAAACGGAAAAAAAGGACCGCAGCAGATAATGTGTGACTGTACCTGTTTGTGCTTTTGGAACAATTAACTTTAGTGCTCTGCTGCTCCACGACGTTCCCGCAAATGTTTTTTAAATTTCCTAACTGTGAGTGCAATTCCTTTCCATGCATTTTGGAATAATGAAACCAAGGCTAAAACTTGCTTTCACAGGCAGATTAGATATGTACAATAGAAGCACACGTTAAATATTGCACCCGATTAAAATGATGGAACGATGAGCTAAACAGAAAAGCAAGCGACAAATAACTATACAAATAATATTTATATATCACGAAATAGAAAACACTTTCTAAAGTTATCAGTTAAATTATTTAAACTTCGTAGTTCTTAAGGAAGTAAACATTCATGTGTAAATACAGGAGGAGAGTCGACAGTAAAAAATAACACAAAATTGAAAAATTTACCCAACTGTTTTCTTTGTGCCCAATATCACAGGCATAGAACTGAAACATCCCGAACAAAAGATTACGGCAGAATAGATATACGTATAAAAATAGAAGCATAACTCATCAATCGCAGCAAGCGGATGACGAGACACACCGTTATCGTACTTCAGCACTTGTAGGCGTTGATAATGATAATGCTTGAAAGGGAGGATTCAATAACCATGTCACGCAAAAGTTGACCATTTGAATATCCCTTCCTCTAACACCAAACAATTGATTCAAAAGTATAAGATTGCTAATGTCGTTCCTGTTCGCGTGACTAACATCTAGGTTACTTCGACCTGGCAGCCAAAGTACCGGTACTACAAGTGTCAAACCGACGTTGGTGATGAAACCAAACATGCACTACAGCATGATGCACAAATTATGGCCAGTTGAAGCTTGTTGAAGCCTAATGTTGCAAAATAATTTAAATGACTACAGCGCCATTAGCGTTCTAGTACTTATGCTTCTACTCACCGAACTTTCATTAAAGAAGTCCCTCAAAATTTTATAGACCCATGGCCAACCATTTTTTTTCCTTGAAATACATAACATAATTTATAAACGTTCCGTAAACCAATGACAGCAAAACATAGCTCCGGTCGCCATATTGTTTTTGCTTTCCTTGCGATTGAGTTGAGCCAACGAACTTCTCTGGGAAAACCCTAAATATCGTCATCAACACCGTTGTTGCTCCGATGCGACAACGACACGGGTGCCTACAGGAGAAATATGCGAGCGATAAGGGATACGGGGCCTCCAGTTAGCTTTGCGAGCAAATGCGAAGAATTGCCAATCCGGACACGGTGAGTTCGATTCTCGGATCGGTCTAGGATGTTTTCGGTTGGAAACATTCTCGATTTCCTGAGAAGATTGTATCCATTGTATTTGCCAGTGCCACACAAGATGCATGTTTATCCCATGGAAAGCATAGAAAAGCTTTAAAATTAATCACTGTGAAGAAGCTATTAGTACATTAAGTTGGAAGGCAGCACAAAGCAGGCCAAGTTCCAGTGGGAACGTAGAGCCAGAAGAAGCACTTCCAATCAGGGTGCGGAGGTACGATAAGGGTTGATAGGGTACAATCATTTATCTTGGAAATTTGTGTATTGCATGGGTGTAACAGTTATTTGTCCCCAAACATCAAGTCGTTACTTTGTTCATGCATGTAAGATTTTATTAATCAGTGATAATTTAAAAATCTATATTCATTCACCTATCAGCGATTCTACCCACCCGTAATTAGCCAAGAAACAGCCCTTTAGATACGAATACAGAATTTTCGTCATAATTGATTTGTAACTTGCAGGAAGAAATAAAAAAATCTGTCACTTATCATCTCTGTATGCACTCCCGGTGTGTAGAGTAACAAACTAATTCGTGTATTTGGGCTAACTGGTGACTGCCGCAAACGACATCAGCAGACAAATTCGGAGACGCATCGTGGCAGGAAATCGTACATACTTTGGACTCGGCAAAACGCTCCGATCGAATCGAGTTCACCGCCGTACCAGACCGATAGTTTATTGGGATTTCTGTTCCAATGGAATTAAAATGCAACGATAGTTTAATTAACGAACTTGGAATATATTGACTTTAATATGAAAAACAGCGTTTACACAGCGAGAGCGCATTTGAATTTGAAAATGGCGCAAAGGCGCGAACACTTTCCTGCTGACGTTTCCTGTGTTGCCACTGATGATTTGCTTGCAGGTATGTACACGCAAACCACACATATGAAGGGGTGGCACAACTATTGCAACTCCAACACTCCTCCTCAACCTTTGCTGCCACCACTTGTAGACAACCCCATCATCTCTGAGAACTTCCTCTGCTTAACTGTACCAAGAGGCTAAGTCAAAATATCTGCAGCCATATCTTCAGTCGGACAATACTTTAACTTAAGCACTCCATCTTGGCACAACTCTCGGACATAATTCTCCCACGTCTCAATATGCTTCGAACGTCGGCTCACACGTAGACCTGGCGAATGTTATACATATCTAGTTTTCCTCCATCACTGTTACATGTCCCTCGTTTGTTTCACCAAAATCATTGAGTAGCTTCTATAGCCATACCAATTCCTGGCTTGCTTCACTTAGTGCCACATACTCCGACTCCATCGAAGACAGTGTGACTCTCGACTGCTTTCTGCTACACCACGATATTGCACCGCCAGCATACAGGTACACAAAACCGGTGGTTGATTTCCTGGAATGAATATCATAAGCCCAATCTGCATCAGAATATCCGACCAGATCACCACCAGCTTTGTTATACTGCAACCGCCAATCCTTTGTTGCTTTTAGGTAAAGAACGACTCGCTTCGCTGCTACCCAATCCGCCTCGGTAGGCGCACTCACCTTTCGCCCAAGTATCGATGCACTCACAGCTACATCCGGCCGAGCACAGACCGCTACATACAACAGTGTACCGACTATACTGCAAAACTTATTTTGATCCAACAAAGCACTACTTTTGTCTCCCTCTTTCACGTATCCCGTTTCCATGGGAGTTTTCGACCCTTTGGCATCGCGAAGTCCAAATTTTTCAACCACTCGATCAATATATCCTTCTACCGATACATTATACTCGCATGCTTCTTTGCGAATTTCCATGCCGAGAAAATAACTTAAGTCACCGAGATCAGTCATATCAAAATGCTTCTTAAGTTGTTCATACGCCATGCCAATTTGCTTTTCGTCCACACAATCGACAAGAATGTCATCAACATACACAAGCAGATTCACATATTTCCCATCAACATTCTTCGTGTACAAACAGTTATCCGCTTTGCTCTGCCTAAATCCCAAACTTTTCAAAACATCATCCAGTCGCTTGTTCCAGCATCTTGCGGACTGTTTTAGCCCGTAAATATTCCAGAGCTGAGCAGAATGGATACGTTTGCGTGCGTTTTGACAGTTTTACCATGGGAAAACTGTCAAAACGTACGCAAACGTATCCATTTTGCTCAGCTCTTCCTCCTCCAGCGACACATCAAGTTTTGTTTGCCTTGGATCACATGTCCGGGCGGCTGCACCATGTACAATAGACCTCTTCATGTTTTCAAAAAATATCACAAATTCAAACAGTCAGCCCAGAATCACAATTCTTATGCTAAAATAAGTCTCCTGTCAAATTTTCAGCTAATTCGGATAAAATTTCGAGGTGGCTCAAGTCGATTTAGTGGTTTTGGGCTATTTTCAATTTTGGAAAAAATCTAACAAGAGACATGAACGTCGAAAACTATCGCAACAACATCTATACGGAAGCTTTTGGTGTGTTTTACAAGTCTTGTGAACATTGCGATTCGTTCCGTTCACGTTTTGTCCATGTTAAAGTGATTTTTAAGCTTTTAAGTGCATAAAAATACTGTTTCGCTCAAAAGTCGTTGTACTACAAAATTCTTCAGTTTATGACAAATGATTGTTAATTTATTATATAATTATTCCTCTTCTTTTCCTGAGAATTTGAGTTATATAATTGACCATGTGCGATTTTCCGTTAAATTCTTAAAAATCAAAAGCTGAACATTTGTCATAAATTTGCACGTTAGGATTTCTTCAAGCAAGTTGTTCGAACAAAACATAAATAAATATGATATTTGATGCTTACAACAAACGACTTCCAAATTTTGTTAATTTCATCGTATGTCTGCATGCTTTTAACATTGAGTGCATCGTAGTAACAAGTGAAATCGAAGCTTCTTTGGTTAAGCAACTTGTTTGAAGAAATCTCAGCGTGCAAAATTATGACAAATGTTCAGCTTCTGATTTTTAAGAATTTAACGGTAAATCGCACATAATGAATTATATTATTCAAATTTTCAGGGAAGAAAGAGAAATAATAATATGATAAATTAACAATCATTTGTAATAAACTCAAGAATTTTGTAGTACAACGACTTTCGGGGGAGACAGTTTTTTTATGCACTTAAAAGCTTGAAAATCACTTTAACATGTACAAAACGTGAACGGAACGAATCGCAATGTTCACAAGACTTGTAGTGCACACCAAAAGCTTCCGTATAGAGGTTGTTGCGATAGTTTTCGACGTTTATATCTCTTGTTAGATTTTTTCCAAAATTGAAAATAGCCCAAAAACACTGAATCGATTTGAGCCACCTCGAAATTTTATCCGAATTAGCTGAAAATTTGACAGGAGACTTCTTTTAACATAAGAATTGTGATTCTGGGCTGACCGGTTGAATTTTTGATATATTTTGAAAACATGAAGAGGTCTAATGTACAACTCCTCATCAAGTTGGCAATGTATGTAGGCGGTTTTAACGTCAAAATGCTTCAACACCATTCCCATTTTGCTAGCCAGCGCCAAGAGAAGTCGAAACGTCGTGTGTGTGGTAACCGGAGCAAATACCTCGTCGTAGTCCTCTCCGAACTTCTGAGAGAAACCTTGCGCTACCAAACGTGCTTTGTGTATCGTTACCTGACCATCTGCATTTCGTTTTAACTTGAAGACCAACCGGCAACCAACAGGCTTTCGTCCAGCAGGTAGGTTTACTAGTTTCCACGTTCCGTTTTCGGAGTGCGATTTCGGTTCGTCTTCCATCACAGCTATCCACTCTTGCTTCCGCCTACAAGTCAATGCTTCCTTCAGATTCTTAGGCTCCACTTCATCTTCCAAAACAATTTTTTTGGATTAAACAATGTTTGTTCCTCGTACAAACTGGCGGTCTGGCAACACTGTACCCAAAAGTTGTCGGTTCGCAAATTGACCACATGGGTACTAGATGTTAGTGTATGTGTTTTTGATGACAAGACAACTATAGAGAAATGTAAATAAACATATATTTTTATTATGCCACCATGACTCGTACCGCGTAGTTGTTTTTATTTCGTTGTCCCCGTGAAAGTTCCCGTATTGTGTTTTTCTTTCTCCCGCGGCCGGTTCCGTTTGTGTTTACCCGTTGCGCTGTGTCCACCTCTGCCCAACAAGTTTCAGCTGCCATGATTTCCTCAATCAGCCTGTTAGGTGGAACACCTTTCGTTGAACGACGAGAGCGCCGAGTGATTTCGTCCAGTGGAAATCCGGGAAACAAGTTTTCACTTTCCGAAGCACTACCATAAAACGTATCATCCAAATCTTCTTCAGACATTACACTATTTTTTTCCGACAACTCATCTATTTCTTCTTCCATGGTCTGTTCACTCGATGGCAGTAACTAGGGCACATCAAAAACTCCTCGTGAAGCTACAGGCTCCGCACGAGCGGCTTCCTTCACACTGCACAGTTCAAGAAACTTGGCATCTCTACTGATGGTGATAAGGCCTGTCTGCACATTCAAAAAACGATATGTTTTTCGCCCTTACATTCTGTTGCGGCGAACATCTCCTGAACAATTCCATTGTCCGCGAAAAACCTCCTCAACGAGCTACCGCAATACTCGCCACCTCCATCCGAACGAATGCACTTCGGGAAACGGCCAAACTGATTCTTCATCATATTGCAGTTGTCCAAATCGCTATGGACGAGTTCACCAACTTCACTTGTTCGGCTCTTCGATGCCTTTCACGCACTATTTTCGTCACAGCTCGCGAATCGCGGTGTCCCAAACGACGATGCCACAGGTGTTCACATTTCTCACTGTGTTTTGTTTCGGTCAAGAGCACTTTTTCCGAAAATTGCGTCAAATGATACAAGCCATTCTTCCGTTGGCCAACCAGTACCACCTTGTCGTCCTTGAACACTTTGCAACCGGATTTCTCGAACAACACAGTGAGACCCAAATCAGCAATCTTACCAATAGAGAGAAAGTTGCTAGCAAGCGATGGAACATGAAAAACGTTCCCGAGATTCAATTTCACTAGCGCACCATCACCATTCACACAAGAAATCTTCCCAGAACCAGCACCGGTCGATTTGATGGTTTTCCCATCCGCCAAGCAAATAGACCCCCCTGGGATCTGTCAAGCTCTTCCAGAAAAGACACGTCATGTGTGAGGTGGCACCTGAGTCAAGGTACCAAACACCTGATTTACCTGGCTTTCCAGCAGCCAAACACATTTCGAACTGCTTACCACGTTCGGCAACCACATTGGCCTTTTCTTTTTCACGGCGATACGATGCAAGCTTGCGACAATCACAACGGAAATGACCTTCTTTCTTACAATAGTGGCACACTTTATCTTTCACTGCCCTCGGCCTTGCACTTGATGGCTTACTATGCTCAGCCAGTGGCGTAACGAACACTTTTTCTTCTTCGGGATTCTTCTCCATTCGACGACGGCCTTCGACGACGATCGTCATCTGGCCGACTCTCTAGAGCCATGATCAGGCCATCATACGACGCAGGCAGACTTGACAACATTCGCGACTACGAAGGTAAATGCTTCACGCACAGTCTGACAGTTCCTTATGGGATTTTACTGTGGAGGAACAAGAATGGGTGATTGGCGGCCATGTTTCACGCACAGTCTGACAGATAGCAATGAGATTTTGCCATAAGAGTGAGTAGAGGCATTACTTTCGTATTCGCGAATCAAAGCCACAAACCAGTGATCTTTGACATCCTCTCCCAAAGTAGACAAGCGGAGTCGTAACGCCGTCATCTGCTTGAGGTGCTCAGTCATGTTCCCACCTTCTGGCATCCAAATGACGACATCCCACCTTGTGACGGTCGTTAACCGTAACATGTACTATTTGCAAATAATGAAAGGGACTAAGTACATCACGGAAGACGAGGAGTTCAAAATCACTAATTTTGCTACGTTATGCATTAAATAAAAATTTGCTTTCCTATGTAATGTCCAGATCAAAAGGTGTGAAAAAATCCATGCCAGCGATGCTCTGGACTGGCAGATATTCTACTATTATTTATTTATTTCTCAGACTAAGGAGTGGCCTGAACAGTAAATAAAACTCTTCTCCATTCAACTCGGTCCATGGCTGTACGTCGCCAGCCGCGCAGTCTGCGGAGGGTCCGCAAATTGTCTCCCACCTGATCGATCCATTCTGCTCGCTGCGCACCTCGCCTATCTGTGCCAGTCAGATTGTGGTCGAAAACCATTTTCACCGGGTTATTGTCTGACATTCCGGCTACATGCCCGGCCCGCCGCAGTCTTCCAATTTTTCCGATATGAACGATGTATGGTTCTCCCAACAGAAGTTGCAACTCGTGGTTCATTCGTCTCCTCCATGTATCGTCTTCTATATGCATAGTGCACGTTGGTCGTCCCCGAGCATTTTCCAGGTCTCGTGTCTATAGAGGACAACCCTGCCCATGATCGCATTTTTGTAACATCTGCATTTTGGTTGATTTTGTAAATTGTTTGTCAATCCTCCCCACAAACTTAATCATTTCCAGCGTACCACAGATAAGCAAGAGAGTAAACCCTATTTTACTGTTGTGCGATTAGATGCAGTAAATTGAGCTTTCTGAACGATTTACAGGCTTTTTACACAATGAACAAATTTGCGATCATGAGCAGTACCAGTCTAATGAGCGTTATGTAGATAGTCAGTTTGGTACGGCAGCGAACTCTATTCGATCGGAGCGTGTTGCGGGGTCCAAAATACGTACGATTTCCTGCCATGATGCGTGGCTGGTCAATGGCGCAGACGCATGAATCACGAGTTGTACCAAGTGTACAAAAATACAGACATCGACAGGTTGATAACATACGGCAAATTGCAGTGGGCTGGACAAGTAGTGCGTATGTCAGAAGAAAGACCAGCAAAAGTCATACTTAGCAGATAACCTGGAAGAGGACGTCGGTTCTGGGGCTGTGGCGACTGGCGGCCCAAGAAAGAGCGACCTGCAATAAAATTACATTCGGTTTTGATACGAACAACACGAAGTGTACGACAATCATTATGATAGGTATAGGTACATATTCAAGGGGCTTTCGGTAGTTTTTTATTGGAATTAAAAAAGACATCGTATTACAAATCAACAGAAGGGGTAACGAAAATTGCTGACCTGAACATTGGCACACCTATTATACAAAACTAACAAAAATCAACTCCAAACTTCAATGAATTCGGCCGGTATATCATCCCGACAATGAACGTAGCCATTCTTGGTCTTGTACAGCGTGTGTCCCGGCGGCGGTTTGATCCTCAGAACCCGATACCGCACGGCTGTTTTCTGCGGTGGATTATCGTACATGTGAATATAATGGCGACCCATTCTTTTCAGCGCCCCTGCCATGATCAGCGGTAGGGCCTTATCGTTGGTGGCATGATACAGGAATTCCGGCCTACGATCATCTGCTATCACCTCGAGATCCGCACAAAAATGAACACTATGCCCGTTGACGGCCCGAACCTCTTCGCCACGCACTTCGTACCGTCCCTTTTGGTCCTGGGCTATCAACTCCAACATTCGGGTCTTGTCAGCGCCACTGATTTGCTGCAGCACGTCGAATCCAACGAATGCTTCGGAATCCATATGTTCGGCCACTGCAGCCGAATGTCTCAGAAGCCAGGAGAATTTCTGTGGAGTCAATGGGTGGTGGGATTGCGTATTACCGAATGCACGATGCGAATTCCGTTGACGGTGGTTTCCATGTTGAGAGATTTTATTTTTATTTGAAACTAACGTACTATTCATTGTGTAATACGGGCTAAAATATAAATTAGAGTTATGTATTAAGGGAAATATATTTAGAATTGTATTGAAGTACGAGAGTCATCTAGCAATAATCGCGATGTTAAGTTTTTACTTCAAACAAATGACTTATTCAAGAAAGTGAAGTTTGATGAGCATCCCATCAGCATTTTGAGGGTTCTGACTCCATTGTGGAACTCTTCCAACTATGTCCTTAAAGGTACCAAGCGACACGATTCAACATTGGCCAATTTTATTCAAATTCAGCTACACGCGGAAACTACATCACATTGAAAAACTGAAAATTGCAGATTTGAATATAGGGTAACCTCACCCTTAATGGAGGTAGTCCGGATTTAATGAGGTTTTTTTGTAACTATGCACTTTACGATGATTTCAGTAGATGCATTGTGATATATTTGCTATGTCCAGGGAATCGAGAATGTTCATCCTAACTGGAGACCCCAGTACTATAAATATGCTGTTAAATCCAGCTTATCCTGAGATTTTGCTTAAACGAACTATTGAAAACAATGATTTTCCTTAATAAAAATGACTCCCTTGTACCTATAGGGCAGCAACTGTACCAATAATGGCGAGTCTCATAAAAATCAATGGAAAGCACTGCTATGGGAACCAAAGTTAGCTGCGAGACGGCAATCCCCCACTGTAATGCCAACAACAAGAAGAAGAGGAAATCATAAATCAACATTTTCAACTCACCCTAAAAATAAGAAATCCGAAGCGTAGATTCAATAAATTAGTGACACAGATGATATTATGATGATGATGAGTATTAAATACTGTTAGAGATTCTGTTTTGACTTTTGAGTTCTGATTGATTGCTGAATACTTATAAACTTTAGTTAGTTTCACAATTAGTGATTCTTCTCTTCCGAATTTTGAACCCGAACTGAGAGTAGATATATTGACCGGTATTGTGAAATACTAAAATAAACAACCTATGAAGTAACAACATGCTCAGCCAAAAGAGAATTATAGCTTACCCATGTGTACGCATATATGGTGTATTTGTATTTTTACGCAGGTTGACAGAACTGTGAAGATGTACGCTGTATCGACAGTGGGTTTGAATTGCACGTTTAATGATTTATGCATCGAATGTAAAAAATAATACGGCACTGTGAAAGTTGGACTTCCTGTACCCAGAAGTGCTACGATCATTTAATCCGAGCTTTACTCTCAATCACACATTTCAGAGGCAGAATGTTTGAATGTGATGTTTGGTTTACATAGCGACTTACTCTTCACAATTCGGAGCGTATAATCATTTTCCGTAATCTACTACACAGACTGAGACCACTTCAAGAGTTCATCGTTGGCAAATAGTCAATTTTTGTTAGGGTTTCGATAAAGTACAGTACAACTTGGCACATCATGATTTTCCGGCGCTACTAATTGTGGGCTTTTCAAAAATGTCCCAAAATTTTCACTACCATGTCTATTGGGCTGCAAAACGGTGGGTTGACATCAAGAAAGGAGCGCCCAACATGGCTCTGGTCCTCACAAGTTCATATCTCACGCTTCCACGGGTCGACCGATGACAAAAGACCGCCAGCTAAGAGTTGTCTACTTTTTGTTGTTGAGGAGCATGGGCACTGTTGTCCTTCTGACATCAGCTATAGTGAGAAGGTACGCCTCGAGCATCTGTTCACCAGGAGGTGCGGCTCAAACAACGTTTGTCTGGTACCCAGCGACTGATTAGGGAAACGTTGTATCGCGTCAGTCAGCTATACCTGAGGTGGCAGCCCTATCAGCGACCTCGGTAAATTAGCTTGCTAAAGCCTCTCAATTACCACGAAAAATGGAGATAAAAGAAAACGAGAACGGTATTTTTGACTACCCGGCAACGAAATAAGGACTATGATTGGAAACTCGGTACCTGGAATGTCAGGACCCTAAATAAACCTGAACGAATGAGCCTTCTGGTTCGTGAACTGCAGAAGGTTGTAGTAAATGTGGCCGCTATCCAAGAAGTCCGATGGACTAGATCCGGAGAACGTGAATTCAGAGCCGTTGACCCCATAACCAACACTGCATTCAAATATAAGATCATTAACAGCGGCGGCGAAAAAGCAGAGCTTGGAGTTGGTTTCGTAGTGATAGGCAAGCAGGTTATGAGGAGGAAATCCATTAGCAATCGAATCTGTGTGTTGATGACACGGGGAAAATTCTTCAATTACAGCCTAATCAACGTTTACCCACCGACAAACGATAAATCTGACGACGTGAAGGGCACGTTTTATGAATGTTGTCTTGATAAAGCCTATGGAGACTACACAAAGCATGACGTGAAAAATGTTATCGGAGACGCTAACGCTCAGGTCGGTAGAGAGGACTTTTTTCATAATCGGTAGGGAGAGCCTTCACTACGCTACCAATGATAATGGCCTACGGTTAATAAATTTCACTGCTGCCAGAGGGATGGCCATCAGTAGCACCTACTTTGCACGAAAGAACATCCGAAAGCACATCTGTAGACATCCAAATGATGAAACTTGCAACCAGATAGACCAGTTAGTTCTGGTGGATGAGCGCCATTTCTCGGATGTTATCGATGTGTGGACATTCAGAGGTCCGAACATTGACCGAACAAGTGCAATCAACGTTAGCGACAACATCAACGATATATATGGGAGTCGATCCATGAAGCGGGAAGCACAACTGCGCGAGAAGTGGTAGGCACTGCACAGAGGCGTCCCAGGACGGGTTGGTTTGATGTGGAGTGTCAGAGAATGACTGACGAGAAGACCGTTGCCAGAAGCCGGATGTTAGTGTCGGGTACCCGATCGCATTAGAGATCGTTACACCGAAGCAAGAGCAGTCGAAAAACGAACCGCAGGAAGAGAAAAGAATATGAAGAACAAGTGATTAGTAAGACGCAGAAAAGAATGGAGGAGAATGATATGCGGAGGTTTTATGAAATTGTCAATGGCGTGCGAAAATAGACAGCGCCATCTCCCGTCATGTGCAACGACCAAGATAAAACCGAAGTGGCTGCCAGGTGGAAGCAACACTTCGAGACTTTGTTGAATAGTGGAAGTGACGGTGCATCGGTGAACAGAATAAATATTAGCAACGATGGACAAGCTGTGCAGTCGCCTACACTAGATGAGGTTGGAAAAGCTATCAAATAGCTGAAAAACAATTAGGCTGCGGGAAAGGACCAGCTCCCGGCTGAACTTCTCAAACATGGCAGTGAGCAGCTTTATGAAGTTCTGCACCATATTATGTCGAAAATATGGGGAGATGAGGAATTGCCTGCTAGCTGGTTGGACGGCCTCATTTGTCCTCTCCTTAGGAAATGGCACATACTGGAGTGCGCTTGAAGAGTCCTTTGTCTGCGGATACCTGGCAGGTTTTTGTTAGGGCCGATAAACGACAGATCAAATGTTTACCCTGAGACAAATCCTTGAAAGATTCCGGAAGTACAACTTACAGAAACATCATCTGTTTATTGTTTTCAAGGCGGCGTACGTTTCAGTGAAACGGAATGAATTATGGCAAATTATGCTAGAACATAGTTTTTCGGCGAAACTGGCTGATTCGTACAACGTTGGACGGATCGAAATCAAGTGTAAGGATTGCGGATGAAATATCGACGTCATTTGTTACCTTATATGGATTGAAGCAGGGTGATGCACTCTCGAATCTACTATTCAATATATCGCTCGAGGGAGCGATTAGGAGAGCTGGTGTGCAAAGAAGCGGTACCATTATCACAAGATCGCATATGCTCCTGGGATTTGCGGACGATATCGACTTTATCGGGATTAATCGCCGTGCAGTGAAAGTGGCTTTTGCGCCTTTTAAGAGGGAGACAGCGAGGATTGGACTCACGATCAATACCAGCAAAACGAAATACATGGTCACTGGCAATCAACGTGGGTTCATTAGTAGTGGTGGTAGTGAAATGGTGCCTTGATGATGAAAAATTTGAAGTGGTATAAGAATTTGTGTATCTTGGAACATTAGTGACGTGCGATAATGATGTAACCCGCGAGTATACTACTATGATTCTTCCGGTGGCCTTATACGGCCATGAAACATGGACGTTAAAGGAGGTTGATCGGAGAGCTTTCGGAGAGTTTCAGCGTAAGGTACTGCGGACAAAACTCAGCGGTAAACCGGAGAGCGGTATCTGGCGGCGTCGCATGAATCACGAGTTGTACAAGATGAATAAAGGGCTGGATACAATACGGCAGAATACGGTGGGCTGGACACGTTGTTCGTATACCGGAAGAGTGTCAAGGGAAGATAATATTTAGTAGAGAACCCGGAAAGCCGCGTACACGATGGCTTTTTGCAGTTGAAAGGAACCTGAGGACGTTCAACATTCAGTTTCCTTGTTCCTTTTTCTTTTTTCCCGTTTCCTTTTTCTTCCTTTAACCATTGTTTCTCTATCTTCTATCTTCTTCCGTGTTTTTTTCCTGTTTCTATTTCTTTCAACTTTCTCTTCTATCAACCTTGTTCCATCATCCTTCTTTCTTTATCCTTCTTCCTTTTTGTTTCTTTCTTCTTCCTTCTCATACATTGTTCTCCTGACTTTGTTTTTCTTTCATTTTTCCTCTTTTGTTTCCTGTCTATCTTCTTCCTACTTTCTTCTTCTTTCTTTTTTCTTACTTCTTACTTTTCCTTCTTCCTTTTTCCTTTTTATTTCTTCATTCTTCCCTCTTCCTTCATTCTCCTTCCTCCTTCTTTCAACCTTCTTTCTCCTTCATTCCTTCTTATTTATTCCTTCAATCTTCTTAATTCATTCTTCTTATCTCTTTCTTCTTGCTTTCTCCTTTTTCCTCGTTCCATCATCCGTCTTCTTCCTGTGTCTGCTTCCTTCTCCATTTTTTTCATTCTCATTTCTTGTTCCTTTTTTCTTCTTCCTTTTTTCTTCCTTTTACTTTTTCCTATTCCTTGTTCCTTCTTCTTTCTTTCTTATTCGTTCTTCCATTTTTCTTCTTCCTCCTTCCAAATACCCTCTTCAATCTTTCATTTTTCTTCCTTGGTTCTTCTCTCTTGTTTTTTCGTCCTTATTCCTTCTTCCAGCTTTCTTCTTCCTTCTTCCCTGTACTTTTTCTTCCTTACTTATTCTTTATTCCTGTTATTCATTTTCTTCCTTATTTCTTCTTCCATTTTCTTTCTTCCTTTATCCTGCTTCCTTTTTTTCTTCTTGCTGGTTCCTACTGTCCTCTTTCTTTTTTCCTTTTTATTGCTTGTTTCTTCCTCATTCCTTCTTCCTTACTCGAATTATTTTCTTTTTTTCCTATTTTTTCTCCCTTCTTTCTTCTTTATTTTTGTTTTTTCTTTCTTTATAATTTATTCTTACTTCTTTGATCTTTTAAATTCCTTATTATTTATACTTTATTTTTGTTTCTTCATAATTTATTAACTATTCAACCACTCAACGTGTCATTGCATCGCATCTATTTCAGCCTTTCGATACATTTAAGTCTTCTGATAATTTCAGCCTTTCGAGATTGCAGCTCTTTGAGTTCAGCCTCATCTTTTCATAGCACCCCTGCTACCAAATAGTTTAGAATAGGTGTTCAATTGTTCATACATCGCGAAACAATAAATCGCTCGGGGTATGGGAATGGGATTGTGCATTTGAATTTGTACTAAGAATACAAATATTAAGAAAATAACCCACCTTATAACTCGACCCGATGGAGTGGTGATGAACTTGTATCACAGCATTAAGCACACATTTGGAAGAGTACCACGATGACAGTCAATATGGCACCAGTGGGAAGAAGGCGAAGTAGTCAAGAATACTTGCACCGATGTTATAAAAATTCTGGTAAAAGTCAGTTAAAATATTACAGTAGACGTTCGATAACTGCAAGTCATTTAACTGCAATGCTTTTTAACTGCAATTCGATAGTTGCAACAGTTTTGCAGTTATCGGACCGCTAAACTTCAAACTGATGTCAGACTCAATGACAGCTGCATTGCGCTGCACATTTAGATGCACTTTTATTGCATCTGACGTCGATTGACAACCGTTTGACATCTAGAATGCATTGCAGTTATCGAACGGCATTCGTTAACTGAAAAGTAAATATTTTGCCGTTATCGAACGGCTACTGTAGTTTTGTGTTTGAGATATTTTAAGGCAAATTTTGGGCTGTGCAACATTTCAGCACGAATCAACCATCCAAGCAACCGTCAGCCCAAAACGTCAGGCCCATATCCAGCATTTCGCGCGCGGTAATGGCTCAAGGCAATATGCAATATTAGGCAATATTGGGCTCAAGGAGCTAGACTAGACTAGCTCCTTGGTAATGGCTGCCGTTTTTTTACACTTTTTGACTTTTTGACAGACCGAAAATGTTGAGGAAGCATTTTTCATCTAATTTTAAAATTTCGAATTAAACAATGTTCCTTCCGATTTTTCAGTCGAAAGAAAAACTAACGCGTTCAGGATGATTAACTTCATCGTACCCTGAAAGAAAATCGATTCTTCATTTTAGGACCCAATTACAGGCGTACGGGGCCCTTGTATGGCATCGGCCAGCAACGGATCAATCCCACCTCTCTCCTACCAACATTCGAATGCATCGAATTGCGTCGAAAGAAAGTTTAATATTCGAATTACTAACTTGTCCACAGGATATGAAATCACTTACCGTGATAATGAACATATTTCTTCAAGGAGTCCTATTGTGACAACATCCCTTCAGGATTTGGTGGGGTGCACTTCACTTCTTCTCACAGGGCATTTAAGAATAATTCGAATAATTCGCACAAATTCGTAGGTGGTACAAGCCAAGACTATAATTGTATGAGAGTATAGCATCACTTTCATCCGTTACCACAGATATTGATTTGGGACTAATCACTATCTCTTAGATGGAAGCAATGCACTCGCTCCAATAGTCGAGATCTGTCCTGGCCACGTCCTTGCGAATGCTGAGGAAGGGGAAGGATGGTTAGTTAGACACCTACTTAAGAAAGATGCAGAGAACTCTACGACCTCTCATAGGTGCCACGGGAGATTTTGGGATTGTGTGGAAGGTTATAACAGTAGGAATCGTTTTGGTAGAACGTGAAACACAGAAAGAACTAAGATAGAAATACAAAGTAGGAAAGGGACGAGCCTGGAATTGAACCCACGACCTCCTGCTTATAAGGCAGAAGTGGTAGCCACTAGACCACCAAGCTCGTCATGCTGATGGCAAATCAATCTCCACTTTTTAAAATCAGTTACTTGTTTGAAGTGAAAACTTAAAATAAATCGCTATTTTTGACTAAAAAACACTATTAGAAAATCGGCTTTACCGGCAGAGGTAGTAGCAAACTAATAATTAGAGTGGTTCAATTTAAAATAGATTTTAGCTCAGTCGATTATGTTACATGCGCATGTTTCGGATGTCGTCCGATGGCTGGTTTGGATATAAAGGTTTGACCAAGATGAATACACCACTAGGTATTCCACTAGGTATTCCAATCTGCCAAATTCACGATTCAGCCATCCCCATAAAACATTTGACAGATGGGAAATTTGCTGGTACACCGACGAAGTCGGGTGCCGACGAAATCAACTGTTTTTATCACCGACGAAATCGGGTCCTGACCTTGGTGTCGACGAAACCAACTGTTTTTACCACCGACGAAATCGGGTGTCGTTCAAATCAACCTTCATAAATACCAACTAAATCTGGTGCCAACCAAATCATTTGTATTGACAACCTATTTAATCGGTTGGCTCATAGACATCATCTAGATCGACGTATCAATCGACAGATTAAGTAGTGTTTATATACCGATTTAATCGGGATTATAGATAATAGATTGCATTTGTTTAGTGTAGTGTTTACTTTTGCAGCTGTTGTGTTTATAGAACAAAAATTTATTATTGAAATTAGTGAATATCTATATTGTGTAAATTGAAATGTATAGCGAAGTTCAATGGCAAGTACAGGGGGAGGCAAAAAGGTTGAGATAGACAAAATTTTGTCAAAATTTGAATCAGCATATAACTTTGCTTAGCACAGTCCGATTTCAATAAAATCGAGACCATAGGACGCGAAAATTCTTCTAGTATTCTGTTCTTACTCAAAATCTTAGATCGTTTTTTGGCACCGGATGTTTTATGTTTTATGCTTTCCCCAAACTCAATATGCCGACCGATGCTAATTGTATATTGAAAATCCGTCAGATATACGCAGAGATATGGCCACCCGAGCAGCACAAGTCAGACAAAAATGGTTGCAGCAACTTACTTGTGACTGAATTCGATCACTTATGAGTTGCACTAACCTATGTGGAACATGTGTGCTACTAGGGCATCTCCATGTATAAATGTTTGTGCCCAAAAAGTATCGCCCATTTTTCCGGAACCAATCCTTAACCCGCAACAAGTTTCGACGGGAAATTCTGTTTCTTATTTAATGTGAAATTTAGCATGATAAACCAGTTCTAGACTACAACTTTTTATACAATAACGCGTAAAAAAGTCTCGCCAATTTTTGGATACTTATCTTTATACTATACTCTTTTACCTCCATCTGATTTGCTCAAAGGAAGTTGCATTCGACGAGGAATCCTATCCCATCGTTTCCTGAGGTAAAATGGCTGGATCAGACAGGGTCCAAATAAATAATGCAACAAGCACGTCAACAAGTTTCTGCCAGATTATGGAGGCTGAATTGACCAGTTTTCTATATACTTTCTGTAAAGTAAGGCCGAGGTAAGGTTAAATTGTTGTCTTCAAAAATATTGAATTTTTGTGCGTATTTGTTTTTGAACTATTGATCAATCACCTTTTAATTATTTCCGTTCGTTTTTCATCGGATTATTTTCCAACGAGTGACAACTATTGACACCAGAAGACGACCCCCATGCCTGGACCTTGCATGTTGCACTTATTAGCACATCAACGCCGGGTCCTAAGGCTATAGCCAATAGCGCCGATCAGAATCTCGGCATACTGTCAACATCTCGGTCAACATAGTATAGTGTAAGGCAGGCTCTGCTAAACAACTTTTCGCTTAATTTATTTAGTTTACATCTAAACAGAGACCACTGAATCAACAATTCGACGCCACAATGCACGGTTCGAGGCCACATCTGTCCATCCTCGAATGCGCCCCACGCTCGCCAAGTCGTTTTGCACCTTGTCTGCCCACCTTGCTCGCTGTGCTCCACGCTTATCAACTAAATCTAGTAATATCGTATATCAACTAAATCTAGTAATAAAAATCAACTGTATTAATAATAAAAATAAATGACCATATTACATCTAGCTATGATTGCTTTCCGATTTAAAGATCCGATTTACAACTTAATTTAGTAGAACAAAAACAACCGATTTCATCGGGAATCGTCTGCTATTCATTAGAATACAATTACTAATCGAGCTATTTTATTGATTTTCATCGACCGATTTCGTCGGCTATACTTTATAATTTAACTGAATCAACTAATCAATCATGCGATACTTAAGATTTTCGTAGGTCGATTTCGTCGGTTTAGTTGTTTTTTGTGCTATACTACGTTAGCCGACTAATCAACCAACTAAATTGGTTTAAATCTATTGATTTGGTAGGTCGATTTAATGTATTGTTTAATCGCTAAACGCACCTGTTAAGCTCCCATAAGCGTCTGTGCAACAAACAACCGATTAGTCGGCTACAAAGTAGGCCGATCCGACCGACGAAAACCGACTAAGTCGGGGGAAAAGTCGGTAGGATGTTTTATGGGGATCTTGGATTTTAGTATGGGAGAGCCAGCCGGTTTGTTTTCGTTTTGCACTGAAAATTAACTTTTCACCCCCGCCGTCTTCTCTCCCATAAACTTGGCAGAATGGAGCACCTAGTAATGTATCAGGGTGTCTATTCATCTGTAAAAACAAAATTCCCTGATTTTTCCAGGTGTTTTACATTAATTTCCAGGTAAAAACAAACGTGCCATATATAGATTTTAGCAACAAAATATAGCGAAAAAGTAAATATAGCGAAAATTTTTTTAGAAAAATATATAGAGTTCTTCTAGTGGAATGTATTCAACCGTCTAAGACGAGTTAAGTACTCTCCATTTAATTCCACCAATTATTTTCGATATCTTTGCAGATACGTATTTCGACCACAACTGCGTGGTCGTCTTCAGTGTCTCGTACTTGACTAGAGCATCATTATCGGTCGCGAGCATTCTAATCATCCGCGCAGCGCTGCCATTTTAGTTTCGTCACTTGTTTCCGTATCGGACACTATTTTCGGCTCTCAATTTGGTTGCTGTATTCCGTACCGGTGACGTTTGACAGTTGACAGTTCATCAAATAGCAGCGCTCTTATCGTGCTACCAAATTTGATCACCTGTCAGTCGCGCTACTGTTACAGCAGCGCATTCAATAGCGACTAGCAAAGTGTCAAATAATGATACTGCGTGGCAAAACGGCTTAAACTCACCACCGGTAATCTTGCTCTTATGTCGTGGGCTGTTTTTGGGCCATTTTATGCTTAACATCCTTTATGCATAACGTCCTTAAACCTGTTCGCGTGACCAACAACTAGTTTGTGACCAACATCTGGTTTGCTCGGACCAAGCAACCAAGGTGCCTACTATACTATCAAACGGCCAAGTTACAGGCCTATTCAGATTACGCCATTTATGATCATTAATATTATGATAAACAACAACCTGATGCCATCCCCATACATTCGTTCTCAGCTTTAACTCGATATTTATTGCGATAAATAATCTAATCGTAATCTGAATATGCTATTAAGCTTAATGGCAGAATAATTTCAATGGTTATAGCGCCACTAGCGTTCTATTACTGCTTTACTGTAAAAATCTTCGGAAAATGCTTCGGATATTCTTTTGAAACTCCTTGGGATTTTTAGGAACTCATTCAGAAGAATCTTGAGGAAAATTTTAGAAAACACCTGGAGGAGTTTTTCGGGATATTTTGTTTTTAACCCTTTATAAGGCAGACATATCTAAACAATAAATAACAAAAACAACAATAGGACATAATGCTGACATGGTATTAAACTCAAATGTATGTTTGTTATACATTAAACAGTTCAGAAACATTGAACAATTGGTGGCAATATAGTTGCCACTGCCCGTCAAGCGGGAAAACATTGGTGGCAATGTTGTTGCCACTGCCCGGTAAGCGGGGACACAGTCAACAACAAAAATAAATAACAGATTTTGAAAAATTAGGTTTTACATAAAACCAGTCAAATCAAGGCACGTTACATTTCTTAATGAAGAATCCGAGTCGGAAAACGCATTACACGTGAAAAAAAATTTTTTGCGCTTTCGTTCCCTAGGGGGGACCCTTGGAAAAAAACACAATTTCGTCAAACATCTAAAAACCAAATATACAGAAAGGCAAAACTTTTTTCACGCTAATAACGCCATAATCTAACACATGAAATTCAAAATAATTAATACAAACGAGAAAACATATATCTTTGTCTTTTTTTTAATGAATTATAAATGGAAATCCTTCTTCCACTCGAAACTTACGATCTGTTCGTAAAAATAATGTTCTCAAATTGACATTATAATTTTTTTATGGCTCAAATTCATCTGGGGGATTATTAGGTAGCCAATAAATCCACTACATAGAAAATAATAATTAGGCAATATAGTTGCCACTGCCTTATAAAGGGTTAAGAATTCTTTGAAATTCTTCGAGAATACCTTTAGAAACTCCTTTGAAAAATCCATACGGGATTCGGCTATTCTTTCAACAATTCCTTCAGCAAAAACCCTTCACAAATCACTTCTCACTCTTTTTTTTTTAATTCCGTCGGGGATTAATTATTTATTAAAGGGGAATTTTTTAAAGAAACCGTACGAAAAATCGCCCGGAAATTCGTTTTGAAATTCCTCCGGGAGTTCTTTTCGGTTTTTATGTTGGAAATTCCTCCATAAATAATTTAGAAAATTGCTAATCATTCTTACAAACACTCTTTTAGTGATTTCTTTGAAAAATTTCTTGGAAAACTGATCCCGAAATTCCTTCGGAAGTTCCTCCAGAAATTTCTTTGAAAAATTCTAACTTACTTAGTATTTTTTAATATATTCATAAAGAATTTCCGACGGAATACTCAAAAAATGTACAAAGTAATAATCCCCAATTGATTTTCCGAATAAATTCCTAGATTTCACCAAGAATAGCTTCGGAAATTGTCCAGGAATTCATTGGACGATGGCAAAACGTTTTTTTGCGGAACGGAACAGTATTAACGTTCACTAAAATTTCAATAGATTTGATTGGTATATTTATTCAAACATTTTTAATAATTTTTTTTTTATCTTTTGAAAGAATTTCACTCATGATCACCGGGTATTGAAATTTCCCTGATTATGACAGGAATTCCATGATAATTCCAGGTATTTTCCAGGTTGGGAGATATTCCCTGATAATTCCAGGTTTTCCGGGTTTTTCCAGGTAGTAGACACCCTGTGTATTCATCTTGGGTTTGACCGTGCACAGGCCCTTTTCAGGTTTGTAAGTGAGTTAATATGAGGAGGTTTATGGAAGATTATAACAGTAGGGAATCGTTAAGGTAGAACGTGAAACACAGTAAGAACTAAGATAGAAATACAAAGTAGGAAAGGGACGAGCCTGAAAATGAACCCTCGACCTCCTGTTTGTACGGTAGAAGCGGTAGCCACTAGGCCACCGTGCTCTTCAGTTCGAAAATATGAGCTATCCGTTCATATACATTTTATCCGATCCACGATCCAACAAACATTAAATAAGCTCCTTAGGGGCCATCCACAAAGTACGTCACGCATCTAGGGTGGAGGGTGGTTCAGAGCAGCGTGACGATCCATACAAAAATTTTAGAGATTTGTTACAAAAAGTTTGACGAAGGGGGGAGGGGGGTTGAAAGTGACGTACTTCATGGATCTTCCCTTTCCTATCTTGCAACCACGCACGCTCGATGTTTTTTTCTAAAACTCCCGGTCATCATAGTGACGAAGAGAAATATAAAATAACGTTATTTAAATCTTTATTTGTATTATTATAAAACAATAGTTATTCTAACTTGAAATTCAGGATGTTCGAATGAAAAAAAAAACACGGTCAAGGGGTTTACAAATTTCGAATTTTGGCTCTACCAAAAATAACCCTATTCAAATGTTCCAGTCTCATGACGATTTATACGCCGAAAAGTCCACATGTTTATATACATTCGAGAATGTTAGTTTTGAATGTTAAATACTTTCCAGAAATGAATTAACAGAGCAATTGATAATTAAAGGCGCACTATAAAATAAATCAGAGTCTAGAAATTTATAACTAAGGTTTTGATATTTGAAATAAACAGATTCGACTCGAATGTCGAGAAATATACACGAATATTGTCACAGAACGTGACAATTTTGTCAGCTTCCTCTTATAGCATCAGATTTTAACAATTACCATCGGCCCCCTCCACTGCGCCCTCCGCCGCCTCCTCCACCACGTCTTCCACCCCCTTGTCGGCCAAAGGCACCCTTTTCGCGGCTCTCGCGCTCTTTCTTGGCCGCGAATCGTTCGGCCATGCTACGGATCTCCTCCGGCACTTCTTGTTCAGCTTCCTCTAGGATTTTGATCAAATCACCCGCAACTGCCCAATCACTACGTGTGAAGAAACTCAACGAAACTCCGCTCCGACCGGCACGGCCGGTACGTCCCACTCTGTGCACATACTCTTCAATATTGCGGGGAAAATCGTAGTTCACAACGTGCGAAATATCCTCAATGTCAAGTCCACGGGATGCCACATCGGTAGCAATAAGCACTCGCACATCGCCGGATTTGATGTCCTCCAGAGCTTGTTCACGGTCGGCTTGTTCCCGATCGCCGTGTAGACTGGTGCAGTTGATACCCGACAGAACAAATTCACTGGAAAGGTCATCTGCTCGTGTTTTCCTCCCACAGAAAATAATGACTTTGTCGTTCGGTCCCATGTTCTTTACAAAATTTAAAACCCTCACGTATTTGTCTTCCTCGTCGATCATCTCGATCTGTTGGGTGACTGTGTGCGTGGCAGGCAGATCTAGCGTTCCCACGTACACCTGAACGGGATTGTTCATATAGCTTTGCGCCAGTCGGCGGACGCCCGGTGGCCACGTCGCACTGGTCATGATAGTCTGCCGATCGGGACGGATGTCCAGTAGAAGTTTTCGAATTTGCGGTTCGAATCCCATGTCGAGCATACGATCCGCCTCGTCCAATACCAGATAGGTAATGCTGGTAATATCGATGACGTTGGCGGCAACCAGATCGTTCAACCGACCTGGCGTAGCGATGATGATTTCCACACCGCCCTTCACCTGTGGTGATAGATAATATTAGATTCATATTTAACAACTGTGCATTTGTTTTGCTTTATGTATTAGGATGCAAATCGAACCATATGATGCCCAAATACTGTAATGTAACATTGCAATCAAGGTTTAAATAAATGTTAATGAGCATTATAAGATTTCGTCAGTATATAAATTAATTCATAAGCCTACTAATGAACTACTCGATTCCACTTACCTTATTGATCTGCGTTCGGCGATCGCCTCCACCGTACAAACATATTGCTTTGATGTCCCGGAATTGGTACTTGAACACCTCTTTCTCAATTTGGAGGGCCAGCTCGCGGGTTGGTGCCATTACCAAGACATTTGGACCGCCACGTGGCTCCCCCCGCGGTACCGGTTGACCTTCGATGTGGATGAACGCCGGCAACAGGAAAGCCAATGTCTTTCCGGTTCCGGTTTGCGCGATTCCGATCAAATCTTCACCTTTGAGCAGCACGGGCCAGGCCTGTGCTTGGATTGGCGATGGTTTGGTAAACCCTGCCTTCTTGATTTCCTCCAGCAGTTCAGGGTACTCATGGAAGGCATGTTCGAAGGTTTGTACCGGATTTGGGATTGGATCAGATGGTTTGCCCGTATCTTTGAAAGTTCGATCTACGACTATGTTATTGTTTGAACATCTAAATTCATTGACCTCCTCCGGCGTCATGTTGGACACTTCCGGCAGTTCTTTATAGAAATTTTTGATCATCTTTGGACACTTAGCCCACTGTTTTGCAGTGGCCTCATCGCACTGTTTATTCAGCGCATCCCAATCGATCAAATCAGGGCTCTTGGCGCGACCGTTTTGCTGCTGTCCAAAGTTATTCGAGGTGGAACCAGTCCCCCCTCCTCCGCTACCAAAGTTAGAGTTATAGAAGTCGTTACCTCCCCGATCTCGATTACGATTGCCTCCGCCAGATCCGGAATTATGGAAATCGTTACTGTCACGATCCTGATCCCGATGATCACGATTACTGCCGCCTGATCCGGAGTTGTAGAAATCGCGACTACCATAAGTGCGGTCGCGATCCCGGCCGTAGCCACCACGACCACCACCGCCACCTCCTCCGCCACCGAAATTGTTAGACCGATCATGAAACGGAGCACTTCCACCACTTTCTGCCCGATCGCCTCTTCTTTCGTTCAAAATTCCGAAAATTGCATCCCGTGCACGAGACACATCGTTGGGGGCTCCTTGAAGATGTATCGTTGAACGGCCATTACCGGGGTTCTTGTCATCTGGAGAAAACAAGCATAAGGAAATAAGGAACGTGCTATCAAGCATTTATGGATCATTAGGACAAAGTGGGAATCAATCATAGAAAGAATATACATATTAATTCTGTTATTATTCTGTTATTGTATTCATAGAAAGAATAAATTCTCGCTTAACTTTTCAAAAGGTCCTAAGTAACATTTTTTTCATGAATTAATTTGAATAGCGCAATCAACAGAACAACATGAAATCTATTGATTGCAGCATTCAAATTAATTCATGAAAAAAATGTTACTTAGGTCCTTTTGAAAAGTTAAGCGAGAATTCATTGTCATAAAATCTGCATACACAAAATTCATTCGCAAAATTCGAGTTTTTATCCGATTATCACAAAACTTTCAGGGAATAAAAAAACAATTGAATATAGTTTTAACATCATTCATTTAATTTATTACACCTTGAAATCCTAATGCGCGAACCTTGACCTTAGCCTCCAGCCTCCAGCGACAATGTTTTGTCGCTAATATTCTGTGCACTTTGACACTAAAATAAACTGACCAGATGGCCCGGATTATGCGGGACAGTCCCCTATCCAGCATACCTGTTCCGCTTTATCAGGTGTCCCGGAAAACGTCCCGGATTTTATGATAAACCTGTCAAGTCTAGAAAATCTGTGGAATCCTTAGGGAATAGAATGTCTAGAAAATCTGTAACAGATTCGAACAATCAGAAGGAAAAAATGAACTTTAGAGGGTCTACTGAACCTGGAGAATAAAATTTTGATTACACCCAGGTTTTTTTTACACGGGGTGTATAAACTTGGGTGTATTTTAAAGGATCTGGTCTACTACGAAAGGCCGAATCACAAAAAGCCGAATCACGAATGGCCGAATTACAAAAGGCCGAAAGCAAAAAAGGCCGAATGCACAAAAGGCCGAATAAAATCGGCAGACCAACAAAGTGGACCGGAGCGCGCGCGTGATTTCTCAGTGAAGTCTTGTGAAGTCAGTTTCGTTTCTCTTAAATTGGGAGAAAATGATATGCATTGAGGAACACCGCGTTACCGCAAGTTATACAGCTTTTGGTCAAAAGCATAAGAATTGAAAAAAGTCTATTTTGTTTAGCTTCTGATGTCGCAATTAGATCATGAGTAGTATCAGAACGTCGGCTCCAGGGGCACGATTTGGGAATTTAACTTGATTACTACGTCAACAAAGGAAGAAAAAAGAGAGCTCTCGGATTACTCCGTTACTTTAAAGTGATAATATTTATACGTATGTTCATGCTTTCATTACTGCAATGAAGATTGATCTATTATGCAATATATAAGGAATCAAATTGACTCTGTAAACACCGTCATACAACTTCTTTCAATTGAAAGATTGAGCTTCGACGTTGAACTGACGTTAAATACCTCAACTTGTTGTTGGTATTTTGTAGTTGCAAAATACGTGGACAAGTTTTTCTTAATGGGGCAGCATAATAAAAGTAAACGTAATTTTTTTTTTTTTTTTTTTTTTTTTTTTTTCGAGAGTTGACCAGTTGTAGTCTTAATAGACTGGTATCTCGGCTGGGCTCTCCATGTGATACACAATACTAGCAGACGACTCAAGCTATGTTGCTCACTAGGTCACTGCGGCCTGGGTTTGTATTGTGATCATACCGATACATTATTCTTTCTATCTACAGTCTGTCAATTATAAACCGAACAAATAATGGAAGCTCAACATGTACATAGATGTTTTCTGAATAAGTAGTTAACATGTAAATTTAATTATTAGTTACTTGGAGCCGACATTCAATACCTAATAGTAGTCTATGTTGACAACGGGTGGTACTGTTGCCATTTCCAAGTAACAATTTCGAATAAAGATGTAATGATATCATTCTGGTAGGGTAGTTTCAAAATAGATTAATTTAAGTACTATTGTAATAAATGGACACATTGAAGAGCTTCCCTTATTTTAACACGGTTGAGTATCGGATGTTTGTCAATACGTCGTCGAGTTAATTGTATCCTATCAGTCACAGTAATGTCATATGTTAAAGTTTCAGTAGTCTAATAGTGATCATTATACAAAATTTCTGTCCAGTTGTTCCGTAATTGCTTTTTTGGTCAAGTTCTATTCCCTTTTCTAATATTCAAACCTTTATTATTTATTAAAATAATGAGGTCTAAAGTTCAGTTATTCAGATTCAGGGTATACAATATTCAATATAATAGTGGATGAACGCATCATATGGTCTATCCTCATTTCCGTAAGTGGTCAAGTTATTAGTCTTGTAGCAATAATAGTGGTACTAGTTATTCTCTATCTTGTGAGTGCAATGGTCTCAATTAACTATTCTAAACAGAACTCTGTCTCTTGTCTTTCTGTCCACCGATGGTCATGTATTTATTTTCGTTTTTTATTATTTATTTGATATCTTTAAATTTCAGTCATTTATTTTACTATCGGTCATTTATTTTATTATAAGGTAAAGGTCATCGAATTTGTCTTAATACGAGAAACACTAAGTCATGTACCCTATATATCCGCTAATTTTTCTAACTAACCTAATAGAAGGAAAAGAGAAACAGTTTTTTTTTGCGTTGATCCATGCAGCTAGAGAGACTAAAATAAAAAGATTATCGAGAAGATATAATAGATACATTCACTATCTCCAATGCCAAATTAGTAAATCTACAAATTCTACTTTTCACTACTAAAATTCTACTTCAGCTATACGGGTACAAAATGAATTATTGTTAGCTACTACTACAAGTATAAATAGATGTATGCTATTTGGATAAGCGTTTGTTTCAGGGTCTTGTTAGTATTAGAGTTATGTTAGTTAGACCCTACTGAGCCTGCCGGCACCTCCAAATTTACCAATAGGCAGTTGTTGTTAGATCGTGCGACACTAACCATTAGTTAACTTGGAGGCATGGTACCTCAAGTGTTTGGTATAACTGTTGACCTTATTTAAGTAAGATGTGATAAAAGTTTCTCTACGGAGCTTATTTTCAAACCATTACCATTAAAATAACGATATTCTTGTGAAAGAGAAAAATGGAAAAATATCTTAATTTTTTAATTTAGTGTTGAACTTAACCTTTGTTTGAAAAAAGCACTCTATTAAACAACAAAAATAAAAATAAAATAAAAATCTTTTTAAGACACTTGAAATATCAACGTCAAGCCCCTTATCCATGGACAGGGAATAAAAGTAAACGTAAATTTGTGAATATTCCAAGTTCTCTTAATTGAAAGATTGAAACATTTTGTAATGATTCGGCCTTTTGTGTTATTCGGCCTTTTGTATCATTCGGCCTTTCGTGGTTCGGCCTTCTGGGATTTCGGCCTTTTGTGGTATGCTAGAACATTTTCGGCCTTTTGTGATTCGGCCTTCTGTGGTTCGGCCTTTTGTGATTCGGCCTTTTGTACTGATCCCATCTAGACAGTGTTCGTACACTCAGAAATACAAAAAACCTATAATAGTATAAAAACAAATCTATTTAAGTTCATGCGAAGTTTATTCTAGGCATAGTTTAAAAAGTAATCTATTCAAAATTATAACCTTATCTACCATCGACTTGGGCAACACTATGTTACTAATGCATTAATCGCCTTGTAATATTTGTTGAAGTCATATTTTTCTCCATGTGCTGCAAACATTTTCTTATTTTCGGTACCTAATCGTTTTCAGCAGAATTGGCTGAATCCGGATCTGTTTCGGCATTATTAACTGCCACCGAATCAACAATAATATTCGCGGTAATAAAATAAAATTGAATTATTATCTAAAAACCGGTATATAAGAAAGTTCTTGAAGACGCAAGTTGAAGGTAAGTTCAAAAAATGGGTTACTTCAAATATATCGCCTGATGTGCTTTGATTTTAGAAAAAGATGACACTTCCGGAACGTTGTTCATTCCAAAACGTTTTCGGTGGATCCGTAAGAGTCAACTATAAAGGTGTTATGCTGATAGTCACCCACGGAAAGACAGGAAACATCCTACGCCATCCAAAAAATGACGTGGAGCTGTCGGGATAATTGGATTTCGATGCCAGAAGATGAATCTGCGGCGCTCTGACCAACAAAATATAAATTAGTCGTTTGTTTTGTGGCGTTGGTTCACTCGGTTGCTCATATTGCATCGGCAATTTTTTTTTGCTAACACATTTAAAGTAGGTACCGTTTATCTTGTTGCTAGTATAGTTGTTGGGCTGGCCCAGAGTCTATTATATAGAGTTGCGCAAAGAGGATCTTCTTACTCTTATTCTGAATGATGCTCTTGTTATTATGTTGAAAACTTTCATTTTTGTTCAACCCTTCAAGTGACTTCACGGGAGTGATTACTTCTAAAGGTTTTTAATTCGATAACCAAAGTCACCTACAGAGTGCAAACACGTGAGTTTCTTGTTGCAACTTTATTGGGGGGTGTATTGAAGTTTTTTGAAGCTGTTTCTAGAACAAATCTAATACATTTCAATTCATGAATTTTAATTCGCCATAATAATCATCAGGCGATAACAATACTTCCGCCTTACCAACAATCATTTGTTTACTTTGCTCGATAGGTAGACGGTTTGACAGTTCAATAGGTAGATTTGGCTTCACTCTTTGCGTAACTCTATATATAATAGACTCTGGGCTGGCCAAGTATTTTCGTATACACCCAATATTTTTTTTACACGGTTGGTGTTCTTTAATTTCCCGGTTAACCTGATTTTTCACAACCTTTTAAATACACCTGAATTTTCTTTGATTTTTTTGTAAATTTTTTCATGCGGTTAACTCATAGTTTCATTAACGCTCAAGGTCGTAATCAACTAAAACCCACCCGTGTAAAAAAAGAACTGGGTGTACCCCATTGAAGAATAAAATGTTTGAAAAAAATGTTTTCCGACTGTCTGTTATTTTGGTAAACAGTTGAAAATTCAAAACAAAAATAAAATTGAGTCGACAAATACTATTTTCGATATTATCGCTTTATACTATTGCCTTATATATGAAAGTTATACTAACCGAGTATAGCCTGAACATATACGAAGACGGGGTCAACCAGGCGAATAGCGATTTAGAATGACTTTAAATCTATTTAGTATAGATTTTTCTCAGAGTGTAAGTAGAAAAGAATCTAGGGATTCTGGAGGATCAACAAAAGATAAGTTGATTTCTTAGTCTCTGGACGTAGAAATATTAGGATTCTGAAGCATGTGAATAACCTGGATTGTCTAGAGAATGCGGAAATATTAGGAATTTGTATGATCTACAGTATCAAAAATATCTGTAGATATTCTGAAAAGATTAAGTCATGACAATGATCTGAAAAGTAAGGACTTGTGAGTTAGCTCCAGAAACTGGAAGAATTGAATATCAGAATATGTGTAACATCTGACTTCAGACATACTTTAGGAAATAATCGAGTATGATTGCATACCCACCAATGCTAAGCGAAATAAAAAAAATAACTCAGGTGAACGTATGTCTGACGAAAAAAAAGATCGAAGTGAAGGTACCTATGTCTGAGTCCCAAGTAAACGTATGTTTTTCCTATCGCTATAGCAACTTGTTCGGTATGTGCATAAAGAGTCGTGTATGCACCGATAGCTTCAGTTTATTGACAGATGCGGATGGACTCGGATTGGAGAACCAGTACCAGGTTGAACAACTTTTTGAACTATCGTGGGAGCTTCTAGAAATCCTTCTAAATCCGTTAAAAAACTTACGGGTTAGGTATTTTTGTAGACATCGAGAAACCTCCATTGGGTCTCAAGAATACTTACGAAGTAAGAATTCTTATTCACTCTCTGTGGGGTTAAAGGACTTCTAAAAATAATCACGAACGCTGCAATCTTCAAGATAATCAAGATTACAATCCCCACAAGATCACATAAATCCATGCAGCACTTACAGCCCAGAAAAACATTCTAGCCATGCAATACTTTAAATATGTTGGTCTGAATACACTCAGGTCGTTTAATATTTGTCGATTGTGGCCTTTGCCAATATCCCCATGGAAAAATATAAAAAAGGTCTTGATATGGAAATGCTATTATCCAAACTTAGACGTGCATGTTCATGATATACTTAGAGGCGAAAGTATAGAATTGATAGTTCCGTTAGGATACGGCAGGCATGAAGAATGTTTTTATAGAAGTCGATTTGGAAGCGAGCGGAGGGCAATATTTGTGATGGCACATATCATATGACCTTCCTTCTGCCAAGCTCCCGTATGAAGGGGGAGGAAAGAATATCAGTGTGGAAGCTGATATATCTCCACTGGAAAAAGGAAGGTGGTTTGATTTGCTCATATGCCATCGCGTGCGGAAGGATTTTCTATCGACAAGTACTGTCTCCAAATTTCTAATATGAAATCAGCATTTTTCAGCAAAAGGTCTTGTTTGTGAAGAAGTGCCATAACTAGTCTCATATGCTGAGGAGTGCTACACCTACTCAATTTATTTTATCGAATGTTAGTTGTTTGCCAAAAGTGAATCGATTGTCTTGGAATTCCAGGATTGTTTTATTTATAAAAAGTTCAGCTACTATCAACTAGATGTCAGACAAGTACAACAAGCAATGAAACTTTATAAGGAACATCTAATGGAGTTTGGAAACATGTTTGAAGATTCCTTGGCATATTTTTCGTATGAATACTTCCACGAAGACATTTCAATTCAAATTTGAATAACACCATAGACGAATTTCGCGCCAACTATTCTATGGGGCTGGCAGCACCATCTCAGAATCGAATGAAACTTGGTGGGCATAAAGATATGGTATTTCTAAGCAAAAATTGTCAAGAGTAACATTTGATGAGGGCCTAATTTTTTTTTTCATGGATTTTTTATAAATCGATGTAACTCTAAAATGACAAGACCTACAAAAAAGTGTTGTATGGCGGACTGTCGTGAAATTCCCAGAAGTTTTTTTGGAAAAATATCCAAAAAATAAAATACCAATTTCTACACTGGAAAAAATTAGTTTTAAAAATTAAAATCGATATTACAAAAAAACCTCATCTCAGAATCCGATGAAATTTTTTCTGCAAATAGGTATTTTAATTATCTAACTTTTCTGGGAATAATGTTCCTGTGACATATTTAAGGAAAAAAAGTTTTTCTAACAAAAACTTTTTTCATGTCCATATTGAGTGAAAATTTATCAGCGTGTTTTATGCCTACAGCGCCAATTATAGGTTCAGCAGCCTATCATCGACCAACGACACATTTTGGACGTATGAAAATTTGTTTGGGAAGCAATTTAGCATAATCTAACATAATTGTGGACCAACATTTGAAAAGGGTTTATGTTTTATTTGACTTTTTGTATCGAAGTAACTGAAAAACAATTACAAAAAAATAATTACTTTGGAAACGGGCAATGTTGCCGAAACGAAACTGAAGTGATATTTAATTGTAATAGTGGAAAAGAAGATGTTGTTTTTCAGCAAAGGCCAACCACTGTACGGTGTAATTTAGAAACCGATATAAAGCCTGTAAATGATTTTGTATCGTATTTTATTGAAAAAATTGATAAACTTATAACTTATGACATTATTTTCAAACAACAATACACTTGTACTGTTAGATTTATCTGAAAATTATCCATTCATTATCCAAAATGCTGCTCAAGGTTGGAATAATTCCCACGCAACAATACATCCATTCTAAGTTTACTTTAAAAGAAACGGCTAATTAGAAAACGTTAGCTTTATTAATCAGAAGTAATGACCCATGACACAAAAGCTGTTCACTTATTCATTTCAAAATTAATTGACTTTTTGAAACAGTTGATCGATTTTACAAAAATTACTTTTGTGTCTGGGTGAGCTGCAGCACATTATAAAAATAAAAGGAACTTTGCAAGTCTGTGTAATTTAAATTCAAAACATGGCTTAGAAGCAGAATGGCACTTTTTTACAACATCGCCCGGAAAAGGCCCTTTTGTCTCAAACGAATGGCAAAACGAGCAACTCTTGCCAAAGATTATGGAAATACTATCAAGACTCCTCGGGAGTTGTACGAATGGGCACGTTTTCAATCAAACAAAAATATCACTATATTACATTTCTGTTATATCACGAATGAGCAATACCGCCATCGGGGGTGGCAATAGGTCTGGGGGTGAGAATGGGTCATCGCTCTCACCGCGAGCATGGAGGGCGTAGAGCAAAATCGTTCAAAAAGGTCTCTTATATTTTTGTCTTCTTGTCCTCAGATACATCCATTCTACAAGCATTCTAAGTAGTTGACAGAGTGACCCATTCTCACCCCCATTTGACCCATTGTCACCCCCGACGACGGTACTCAACAAAAGTATGATGAACTTTTCAAAAAAGCAAAAACTATAATTGGCACACAAAAGCTTCATTCTTTTATACCAATCGCTCATAATAAAATCCTGGCTCAAAATATTCCAACTCAGATGAAGACCCAAAAGTCTTTGAATTGTTCGACTAAATTTACAAATTAAATTAAACAAATAAAATTGAAGAAAAAATTTAAAAAATGCGGAAAATTTATTATTCTTTAAATGTGCGTTTACCGGAAATCCCCCTAATGAAATTACCTACCGAGCTTCATCGTTTGGAATCAAAATGTTTATTTGATAAAAAAAATCGACCTCCAATTTTTATTTTTGCTAAACCAATTTTAATCTTTACATTCATTAATTTATTTTCTCGGTGAACGAAACGCTCTTTTATGTTTCAGACTTCATAGTTCAGACAAATTTACAATAGTGCATCAAACATCACAATTTTGTAAATCTGGTCATTTGTGTGTAACATTGATATAAGCAATCTAGGAAAATATACGCCCTTTCCAAATGTTGGTCCACATTAATGTTAGATTATGCTAAATTGCTTCCTAAACAATTTTTTATACTTCCAAAATGTGTCGTTGGTTGATGATAGGCTGCTGAACTTATAATTGGCGCTGTAGGCATAAAACACGTTGATAAATTTTCACTCAATATGGACATGAAAAAAGTTTTTATTAGAAAAACTTTTTTTCCTTAAATATGTCACAGGAACATTATTCCCAGAAAAGTTAGATAATTAAAATACCTATCTGCAGCAAAAATTTCATCAATTTCTGAGATGAGGTTTTTTTGTAATATCGATTTTAATTTTTAAAACTAATTTTTTTCAGTGTAGAAATCGGTATTTTATTTTTTGGATATTTTTCCAAAAAAACTTCTGGGAATTTCACGACAGTCCACCATACAACACTTTTTTGTAGGTCTTGTCATTTTAGAGTTACATCGATTTATAAAAAATCCATGAAAAAAATTAGGCCCTCATCAAATGTTACTCTTGACAATTTTTGAAAAACTAAGTATGCAGAGTGGCTTATAAATACCATATCTTCATGCGCACCAAGTTTAATTCGATTCTGAGATGGTGCTGCCAACCGCTGGTCGAGTTGGCGCGAAATTCGTCAACAAGCTAGCAAGTTTTTGGAGCGGAGCTTTGAAAAAAAAATCTATTAAACATCCATCAAGGAGCTGCAGGATTAAACTATTGAGCGAGCTCTTGGAAATCCACTAGGATTTTTCTTTATGTTTCAGTGAGAAGTAATTTAGAAAATTTTCTGAAGGGAATAATTATTTTCACAAGATATCCTAAAGCATTTTCACTGGAGTAATTTCTGGACAAAATTCGCAAAGATCAACCAGAATGTTTCCTGATAAAATTGTTTTATAAACATCAGAAGGAGCGAATGTAAAACTGAAACATTTCCATTTACAAAAACATTATCCTCTTCTTGCGTCCGACTATGGTTATGGAGTATCGAGAAAACGTCTTATTGAGACCATCGCCACCTACGTACATGAGGTAGATTATATGATGCTTTAAGGACATAGTTGGAAGAGTACCATTATGGCCGTCAATATGGCACCTGACCCTCCACGGGTCAACCCCACACCTCCCGCACTCCTCTCCCACAAACATTAGAATGCATCGAACAGCTTCGAACAAAAGTTCAATATTCGAATTACTAACCTGTTCACAGCATATTTATTCACTTCCCGTGACAATGAACATGTTTCTCCGAAGAATCCCATGTATTTCGGCTCGAATTATATCATAAATCAGCAATCTTGTGCCAATTTAATAGCCGTTCGCGATTCACTGCACTTCACTTCTGCTCAAAGGGCATTGGAAAAATTAAGTTTTTACTCACTTCTTCGCACATGAGCAACCCGAAATGTTGATGGAATGCAAGTGAAACATCACTTTTTGAAATCAGTCACTTGTTTGAACCGAAAACTTTATAAAAACTGCTATTTTTGCCCGAAAAAAAACTATGAAAAACTGATCGCGGAGCGAATGTAAACACCAGCGGCACCGATAGCAGCTAACTAATAACTAGGGTGGTTCAAAAATGATTTTGCTCCGCCAGGCTCAGTCGATTATGTTTCATATTTTGGGTGTCGTTCGATGGTTTGGGCTGGTTTAAATAGGGGCTTATCGTGCACAGGTCGTTTCAGGTTTGTATGACTGACAGTTGATATGGCGAGGTTGAATTTTACATTATTCTGATTGTGGCACTCCGTCATTGGGCGCTGGCGAGGGAGGAGACCATATGACTGGATGAAATTCACCATTTAATTGTACCTTGACAGATACGTATTTCGACCTCCACAGTAAGGTCGTCTTCAGTGTCTCGTTCTTGCCCGACTAAGTGGTGGAATTAAATGGGATTGTACAAACTCGTCTTATGACAAGTGAAAACATTCCAATAAAAAGCTCAAAATAATTTTCTTAACAAAATTGATGAAATATTCAAGAGCTTTAACTCCATACACAATGCATATTGAATGGTCGTTCCAATAGTTGGAAGTCGATTTTAATCGAGGTTGCGAGTCTTTAGCATCAAGGATGTTATCGATCATTTAGTAATTTGCATTCGATCCACTAGTAACGTAGTTACAGCAATATTTTCAGCAACTTAGACTAAATGATAACGAAATTTCAATAATTTAGTTTAAGTTACTGCTACTAGCGGTGTAGCTCCGTTATTAGTTGAATTCTAACAACAAACCATCAGGCAGAGTTGTAGAAAAACCTTCGCACTAGAAGTCCACCATACAACACATTTTGAAAATCAGCTTCTGGAATAAGTTATTGACAAAATACTAAATGATCGAACGCAAATTACTTAACGATCGATAACATCCTTGTTTAGCATAATAATCAGGCTTCTCAGAAGGAATCAGTGAAACGTGTAATTCAACAAAATAGCCAGAATTTGTCTGCGATATCTGCACCAGGGGCAGATACTTCGTACAGAAAGTGTGACATGGGGGTGAGTGGGATATAAAATGCTATTTTTTGCGTAACGTAATCAATGGTTCTTTCCTGCGGTGCGAATTTCGTTCAGTGAAGTCTCTGGAATGTTGCTTTCAGCTATGTGGGTTCTCTTTTCACCAGCGCACATTGGGCCACGTCGTAAAATTAGGAGGAAAAAATTATTTTCACCATAATAATAATATTTTAGGATCAAAGTGTCTTCAGCAAAGTCAAAGCTTATTATTTAAGCTTTATTTTGAAGTTTGTTGCAATAGGGTGGCCCCACTACATTTTGAGATAAAATTTTGAACTTCTATATTTCTAATTTTAGCATTGTACGATGTTCTAGAAAGTTGTTCCTTATTTAATTTTGAGGCACTTTGCTGAAGAAACCATTTTTGTACGTCGTTTGTATCATTTGTTATGATAATTTTAAATAATTATGTTAGGGTGACCCTAAAAAATCAATATTTTGATTGTAACTTTTTAGTTTTAATTTTTATCGAATTGACGTCTTCTACAAAGTTTTAGAGCATAAAAAATGCACGTTTTGGTTACATAACCAAGTAAATTCATTGGTGGATTGCAGAGATATCACTGTTTTTCTTGAAAAAATCCGTTGTTTTCAAATGCTTGTATTTTTGAATGGGGGAAAAAGGGGGATCCATTTTTCCCTGGGTTAGACAGAGGAAGGACTAAGGATTACTCTGCATATTTTGGTATTGAGGAATTTGAGGGAATTTGAGGTTTTTCCATCATTTGAAACTTGACAACTTCACTGAACAGACCGTAATCGTAGGTTGTTTACATCACTCGTTCAATCGATTTTACTTTTAAATCGCTAGGGTGGTACGGAAAATTAGGTTTTTTTTGTGTATTTTTTATTTAATTTTTATCTAGATATATATTAGGGTGGTTCAAAAGTTCGATTTTTCTCCACACCGATCACTCAATTCTGTCCCATGTTCTTAGTGTCCTCCGCGAATTTGAGCGAAATTGGATAACAATTGATTTAGCACGAGCTGTTTCAAGTTTGCATGGGAATTAGTATGGGTAAGTGGATTTTTCATCCTACTGATTATGGCGCTTCCCCATACAGCGAAAAAAGAACCCACATGGCCAAAATCGCATGTTGATTAATCGTTCTAATAATTAGTTATCGGTTTTAATCCAGCTTGCGAATCTTTGGTTATGGTTATTGAACTTCTTCTTTTGTCAGTGCTATCTTTCGCGCCAAGAGCAGCAATGTTGCCTGTGAAGTAGTTTCGCGATAAGCTCCAAAGAACTACAACATAAATTAAAATCGATTACTAAATATTCGAACGATTATCCAAGTGATAATTCTTTAGGGCTCCTTTTGGCTATGTTGGTTCTGTTTTCGCCAGCGCCTAATTGGAAAGTGCCATAATCAGTATGATGAAAAGTTCACTTTGCCCATACTAATTCCCAAGCAAATTTAAACGGCTCGTGCTAAATCAATTCGCGGAGGACACTCAGAACATGGGACAGAATTGAGTGATCGGTGTGGAGAAAAATAGAATTTTTGAACCACCCTAATATATATCTAGATAAAAATTAAATAAAAAATACACAAAAAAAACCTAATTTTCCGTACCACCCTAGCGATTTAAAAGTAAAATCGATTGAACGAGTGATGTAAACAACCTACGATTACGGTCTGTTCAGTGAAGTTGTCACGTTGATAAGCGTTGATATTATTGAACATGTTATCCTACCAATCGGTATATTGAGTGAAGATGCGCTGGAAATATATATATATATATATATATATATATATATATATATATATATATATATATATATATATATATATATATATATATATATATATATATATATATATATATATAAGGAAGTTATGGTTACTATACACATTTTGTTTTTGACGAATTGGGCGGAATTTTCGGTTTTAAAACACTTCTAGAACTGATGATTTTGATTTCCTCGTACATAAAGCCATTTTTTCAAATGATGGAAAAACCTCAAATTCCCTCAAATTCCCCAATACCAAAATATGCAGAGCAATCCTTAGTCCTTGTTCTGTCTAACCCAGGGAAAAATGGATCCCCCTTTTTCCCCCATTCAAAAATACAAGCATTTGAAAACAACGGATTTTTTCAAGAAAAACAGTGATATCTCTGCAATCCACCAATGAATTTACTTGGTTATGTAACCAAAACGTGCATTTTTTTATGCTCTAAAACTTTGTAGAAGACGTCAATTCGATAAAAATTAAAACTAAAAAGTTACAATCAAAATATTGATTTTTTAGGGTCACCCTAACATAATTATTTAAAATTATCATAACAAATGATACAAACGACGTACAAAAATGGTTTCTTCAGCAAAGTGCCTCAAAATTAAATAAGGAACAACTTTCTAGAACATCGTACAATGCTAAAATTAGAAATATAGAAGTTAAAAATTTTATCTCAAAATGTAGTGGGGCCACCCTATTGCAACAAACTTCAAAATAAAGCTTAAATAATAAGCTTTGACTTTGCTGAAGACACTTTGATCCTAAAAAATTATCATTATGGTGAAAATATTTTTTTCCTCCTAATTCCACGACGTGGCCCACTGTGCAGCGTTTGGAGGGGAGGCGCTGTAGCTAGTGTAGTGAAAGGTTTAGTTTCACATACTAGTTTTCATACAAACTTGAACCGGCTTGTGCTCACCCAGGTTTTGTTCGATTCGGTTTTTGGAGGACACTCGGAGCATGGGACGGAATCGAGTGAGCGTGTTGGAGCTGGGTCGTTTTTTGAACCACCCTACTAATATTTTATGTTTTTTATAAATACGACACCAATACTACTACAGTATAGTTTTTATTTATTTATCTTTTTTTTTTTTTTTTTTTTCGAGAGTTGACCAGTTGTAGTCTTAATAGACTGGTATCTCGGCTGGGCTCTCCATGTGATACACAATACTAGCAGACGACTCAAGCTATGTTGCTCACTACCCGGTAAAAATCGTTTACTCATTAAGGCTCAAGACTCCGTAACTCTGTTTTGAAAATTAATGACGTTATTGCTTTTTAGTATTGGTGAGGCAACTTGTAAGAAAAAGTGACGAAAATTTGAGGTGGGTGGAAATGGGGTGGTAAAAGCTTGTCAGCTGCTGCATAATGTTGCCAGATGCAACAAAATGTTTATTTTTGAGCATTTATGAAATATTTATTATATGGAAACTTATTTTAAATTTCTTCGTACACCACTGGGCTTTCAACATACAGTGTTGGGGAAAGTACAGTAAAACACTTTGATTCTCCGAATATTTACATTTTATCCGGTAAAATTTCGTGCACTGAGCAGTCGAGCACACTGAGACAGTTTCCCAAATAAATGTAAGACGAAATTAAGTCTTTTTTATTCTTCATCCACAGACTGTTTGCTGCTGCGTGAGTCTCGTGCCATCCATCCACACTTTATTGTGCGCAGTGCAAATAGAACAGAATCGAGTTGAATTAGGCTGTGGCACACAGCCTTGAAAGAGTGCTAGCCACAGATACTGATTTATTAGTTCTAATCTGTAAAATGAGTAAGGAATAATGAAATGTATATTTGCCGGCACCAAAACCGGCTATACGTTGAGAAATTATTCTACGAAAACATTGATTGTGGGGGGAGAAAATAGTAAAAGTATGTGCTGCCGTCTGCTTGGTCGTGGCTGCTGCTGCGGTTGCCGTAGTTTTGTTTTGTTACTGCATGGTAGGACGAACGGTACGGTAAAATAAATGTCAACCATTCTTCACCCTGCCAACAGAAGCTTGCATAATCTTTTCTTTTTTTCTGATTGATTTGATTAATTCCAAACAAACCGCAATAATTATTTGATCAAATAAATCTGGCAACGATGAAATGATGATTCTTTTCTTGTATATGCATAAAGTTGTTTGCGTGTCGACTAGCATATTTGATGTATTGTTTTGATATTTCTTAGTTGCCTTGCCGAGATTTTGAGCGCACTATTTCACCTTATGCGGTAGTGAATTTGGGTTTTCCGAATTTTGCAACATTCACAATACGGCCGTCAAGTTTGTCTCTCACTTCAAATTTTTTAAAGCAGTTTTCGTTGGTTTTTCGACATGAAGTGACGAAATTGGTGTTCAACATCAAAGACAAAAGTGAAAGTTAGGTAGTGAATTATGTTTAGTTGTGATAAAATCAAGAAAACGGCGAGAAAAGAACAAGTGAAAAGCTGAGTGCATGTGTATGTGTGTGTCTCGATCGTTCGGAGTTGGTGTGTGTATAATTAGTATACGAAAATTTGTCTAGGAAAAAAGCAGTTTTAAGCGCTTTTCAGTTAATTAATTGATAATTAATTAGCTAGGTGAGTGAAAAATTCATATTAAAATACCATGAATATACGTTGACAGAGGTAAGTTGGTGAATAGCACTGAAATATTGAATTTTGGCTAAAATTGCATTAGTATTAGTGCGAATGAGAACAAAATCATCTTCATCATCAAATTGATTACGGTTTATAGAGCCTTAATGGGTACTTTTTGTCTGCTATCTCTTTCTCTCTGCTGAAAAATTTACCCATTTTGGAAGAATAAGTGGATTTACTCATTTAAATGAGTAGATCCACTTATTCTCTCAAAATGGGTAAATTTTTTATCAGAGGGAAAGAGATAGCAAAGAAAAAGTTCCCATTAATGAGTAAACGTGTTTCTCCGTGTAGGTCACTGCGGTCTGGGTTCGTATTGTGATCATACCGATACATTTCCCTCCCCGCAGTCTGTCAGTTTAAAAAACAAATAATAATAATAATGAAAGCTCATCACGCGCATGAATGTTTTCCGAATAATTAACATGTAAAGTTGATTTAATGTTTTCTTGGAGCCGACATTCAATACCGAATAGCAGTCTATGTTGACAACGGGTGGTACTGATGCCATCTCCAAGTAAAGGCCGTTCTACAGCGATTAACGCAACGGCGCATCTTGACAGTAATTCCACAGACAAACAGACGTAACACTAAAGAAATTTCCATCGACCATGACTTCAACGATCAATTTGAATTTGATCGATTGCGCGTTTCACAACTAGAGGCGCTAGCGTCGTAATCCTTCGAGTTTGACATTTCACTCCAGCGCCTTCTGGTGACAATGTCATACGAAACATTGTTTTGTGCAACATGCTCGCAAGATGGTGGTAGAGGAGATGGGCGATGGATTTTTCTGAAAAATGTTCAAACTGTTACGTCTGTTTGTCTGTGGTAATTCTGTATTCTCTGTCAAAACGCGTCACCGCGCCCACCACCGCAGCCGAGCCATAACACTCTGATGTAATGTGATGGGATCATACTAGTGGACTTTGTTTCAACATGGAATAATTTAAATGTTATCGTAAATATACAATCAATTAATTTAAGTACTATTGCAATAAATCGACATATTAATCTGAGAGCTTCCATTATTTTGGTGGTTGATCAAGATTATGGCGTCATATCCTTTACAGTACTGTCTGATATCATAAATTTTAGTAGTCAAATGATCATGTTCTATTCCGCTCTTCAAAATTCAAGTCTTTAAAGTCTGGTCCAAGATTCAGTTATCAATGGTATGGTAATGCTTCATTGCGTCTATTTCCTAGCTAAATGAATGAATTTTACGATTATGAAGCATTGATTTATATGAATAACATCATTAAAAATATGTACTACTCGTTGGATCTTTTGGTCACATAAAATACAATTATGTTGATGTGTATATGGTATAGGTATACACGATACACCTCGTTAAATTTGAATTGCTGACTATATTTCAAATAAACACCTTTCATGAAAACTTATTTTGAAACTAAAATATCGTATTAAAATTTGATGAATATCAATAATCGTCCAAAGTTTTGAAAATTATCTAGTGAAAGCAGTCGAAACTGAATCGAAAGACCATAATGGGTTACAGTTCAGAACCGTTTACCAAACAATCTTAAAAAAATTGAGCCTGCTTTTTTAACAACTACATATTTTAAACCATGTTCCAAGAAAACGCCTAATACTATCTTTGAGGACTTATGACGGCCTTGCATAGCATGGCTAAGGTCTCAGTTAAACGTGAATCTATCTCTTGTTTTACCGTCTAGTGCTGATCATGAGTTCATTCCCTATCGGTCATTTACTGTGTTATAAGGTAGTCAACTAATTTTATTTGTCTTTCAGAATACACTTAGTCACGTCTCCTATGTCCTTCAATCTTTCTTTAAATTGGAGTATGAATTATTTTCCTAACCCAAAAAAAAAAATTAAGAGCGAGACAGGTTTGTTTATACGTTGATCCATGCAGTAAAAGTAAGAGTAAAATAACAAAGATTACTGAGAAGAAATAACGGATACAATCACCGTATATAATGCAAAATTAGTAAATCTTCAGTATCTACTTTCACTACTTATTGTATACTGAACTATGAACTACAATTGGTGCAATGGATGATCGTTTGCTTCCTAGTCTTTTGTGTTACAGTCAAACCTCCATGAGTCGATATTGAAGGGACCATCGACTAATGGAAATATCGAGGAGTGGAGATGAAAATCCTTGGAAAGCTGTTTGAAGGGACCATCACAGTAACCCAGAAATATTTTTTTAGTATGGCATAATTTGCTTCCATGAGTCGATATCGAGTCATAGAACATCGACTCATGGAGGTTTGACTGTAGTATTTTGTTAGTTAAGACTGGTACTAGACCCTGCCGGAACCTCCGCAGCATATACTCAAGAAGATGTTGTTAGATCATGCGACACCTTCTCTAAGTATTTGCATGGAGGTATGATATATCAAGTGTTTAATTATTTTCTATATATTGGCAAAAAATACTCGACGCGTTTCTGTTAAATTGAAATGTTACCGGGATTAAAATACGTACTTCAGTACTGCTTATAGTGTAACCTTACTCGGATGCAATTAAATTCATCTCGTTTTCGTCTAACGGTAATGTGGTGAGTACTAATAATACTAGCAATGTGTACTATAAAACAACAAATTATTTCACAATTTTAACAATATGCAGACACTTGACTTATCAATGTTGACCCCATCATCCGTGGACAGGGAGTATATGACAGTTTTTATTGCACCAATACTTTCAAAGGTTTGTTTTGGTACTCAACCCACCTTCACCTTAATCCACTTTAATTCTCTCTACATGACTAGTACCTAAGGACGTGAGGATCGACCAATGACTTTAAAAGCCCATCATCAAATGAAAGTTTACAAAATGTTTTCAAAACAGTGAAAGTGGTTGTCGACTGTAACTGCCTCGGAGTATTGTTTTGTTTTTAGGCTATGCAGTCTGATTACCAGCTAAAACGCTATATTAATTCTGATCCGAAGTTTCGGTACTTTTATTCTCCTATTTCAATGGATTAAAATGGTTCAGCGTTTCATTGTCATAAGTGTATTGTGTATCATTGTCATAAGTGTGCATATTGCTCGAAATTTAAAAAAATTACTATAAGTTTTCAACATTGGGTTTTGTGATTTTTTCCCTGACCTCAGTCGAAATTACCTGACTTTCCCTGACATTCCAGGTCCAAATTGGAAATCCCTGACTTTCCCTAACTTTCCAGGTTTTTTTTCAGGTAGTCGACACCCTGTTGATGGATTGGACGAAGCTCGTTTGGTGGCTCGGATGGAGCCCGCTTGATGGCTCGGATGCAGCCCGCTTGGTGGCTCGGACGGAGCCCGCTTGGTGGCTCGGACGGAGTCCGCTTAATGGCTCGGACGGAGTCCGTTTGGTGGCTCTAATGGAGCCCACTTGGTGGCTCTAATGTTGCCCACTTGTTGGCTCAGACGGAGCCCGTTTGGTGGCTCGGATGGAGCCTGGTTGAGCACTCGGACCTAGGACTCAAGGTTTTTATAGTTACCCTCGCTGCGGCCAACAGGGTGATGTCAGGTGGCAGTGGATAGGCTGTGGCTCAAGTCGAGTGCCTTCCACTGTTGCTATTTCATTAAAACCGGATTGAAAATAGGCCGGTCGCGACAGGCCGCTGACTCTTTCCATGCGGCGTTTGATTCCAAAATGCACCATGAACGTGTCGTCAGTTATGAAAACTTCAAGTTTGTGGTTGGCAATGCAAAAAACAATGTTGACGTACTTGATATGCAAGCAAATGACTTCTTCAAAGCTCACCGTTTTAGAGTAAACGATAAACCACTGCAAACCACGCCCGTACGTGGATTCCATGCGAAAAATGGTATTTGAAAAAGGCCGTTATGAACTTGGATACGCAAACAATATCAACAGTAAGGACATTAAATACTGCAAGTTGTTTTCCAAGAAACAATTTATGTTGGTTGTAATGTATCCGTATTTCAGATTTTATATTTTTATTTAGAGAAAAAAGCATAATAGCGGTAAAATTAAGGGGTGCTCTTCTTGCCCCGCCCTCTGCTATAGCAAATCAACCAGCCAACCTTATATGGTTTGATTTTGTAATTTGTTTATTTTATTGGAAACGAAAGCCTGTTATTGTGACACTTTGGATCAGGTCAAGGATAAGTTTGCAGAATTTTGGATAACACAATGGATCCAGGATAAAACTAAACAAATACAAAACAATTAAAACACACGAACACTAACTAAATTAATAACAAACATGTCAAATTTAGTGCTATTTATCTTTGAGCTGCACTTTTGAAAGATGAGATTGATGGTTTCAGCTTCACTTCCAGTGGCAAGTTGTTCCAACATGAAACTCCTGCGATTAGAACACTTTCGCCGCTCTATGTCGTGTGCCTTGGGACAATGAGTGACCGCGTTCTTTATTGCTGTGCATGGACAATATGTTCTTGGACAATGTTGTGCATGGACAATATGACAATATGTACAACGAGTGGTTACATAAAGTAACGGTTTGAAGCACCGGAAGGTCCTTAGTGTATTGTATGCCTTTTGCACAACGTTGTTTACTTGGTATGACCAGGTCATGTTTTTGTTCATTTGGAGACCGAGGTTAGTCACATGGTCAGATAATGGAACAACTTCATCACAGAAAACAATATTCGTTTCCGGTACGACACATCATTTTCTTCCTGACTTTTGAACGCAATGACCACGTCGTATGCAACTTGTGCGAGAAAATCGATTAAGAATTACTTAGCTAATGTTTTTCGGTTTTTGTGTGCACACACATACACAGGGATAGAAAGAAATTTTGTTCAGCTCAAAGAGCTGAGTCATGGTTCTCCGAGCCTTCTAAAAACAAGTTAGATTTTGGAGTTAAATGATGTTGCCTTTCGGTACAACTACGAGAAAGGCAAAAGATCGGTTGTAACTTGTAGTTGTTTATCACATTCATTCAACTAATTGAATATGACTCGAAATCTACAAGCAGAGACAAGCTTTGGGCCGATTTAAACTCTAAACTCCAAAGATAGTGGAAAACTTCCACCATCCTAATAAAAAGGTCCAACAAATGTCCCAGTGGTATTGATGTTTGTGTCTAGAAAACGTAGTCTCTGAATATCTGATCAGAGCACGATTTATTTGGACACAGTATTTTGCAGCCCTGGACAATAAAAACAAACTTCTTAAAAACAGATCATTTAACTTTTTTTTCCAATTCTTTCCCACTGTTCACCGGGTTACTGTCCCGACCTACCCCATACACTTACCGATCTCAACCTGCGCCCGTGACTCCTTCCGGATCCGCTTGATGGTCGTTCCACCTTGACCGATAATTTTCGCGATGATGCGGGTGTTTACCTCAAACGAGCTCCGTTCACTCCCTCCCGAACCGCCGGTAAATCTGTCCGAATCATAGCCGCCACGCTTGGCATTCGCGTGTGGAGGGACGTAAACACCACCGCTGCCGCCACCTCCTCCTCCTCCACCGCCACCACCACCGTTGTAAGTGTCGTCATCCCAACATTCGTCCATCTTTAGCGAACTGCGGTGAATGATGTATCATCAAAAAATGCGAAAACGATACTTTCTTCGTGTAGGGTTTCTTGTGAAATTGGAAAATATACTCACCGTTCTCCTCCGGGCAAGTAGCGGCAGAACAAACCGTGAACCGAGCTTTTTCACTGCAGCTTAAAATTATTCTTTTATCACTTTCAACTCAGCAGGCTTTTCTGAAGCGTGTATCAAAAACAAGCTGCTGAGTTTGCCACAAACCGAGTTTAGTTCGACCAGTCTGCTCTAATTTCAAGTGAAAAATAATTCAATGTGGCGGCCCACGGCAGCGACGGCAAGTTTTGACTACTCGCACCAACGCAGGTTTATCAGGCCATCTCATTCACACAAATGTTAAAAGCAAATCACAAATGGCGATTTGACGGCAGATTTTTTTCATATGGATAGTGTGACGATTACTGTAGACAGAAAGAAAGAAGGCATTTTAATCGTGCGCTGGCTGACAAATAGCTATTGGTTTTTCCACAAGAGTAAATAGTGCATATAGGACTCAACATATCAGAACGAGAGACAAAGACTTTCTTTTTCTTACTTTTGTTGTTGTTCAAGTTTCGGATTTGACGAAACAAAATGTTTTCGTTGTTTTAGGAGTTCGTTCACCAAATTTATGGCGTTTGCCATACACAGCAAAAAAGAACCTGAAATTTTTTTTTGAAATATTGTCTATCCAGAACAAATTTATACCGCTTTTTATACCGAAATTGGATTTTTCTCCAGATACAGGCATTTTTCCCAACTTCGGAACTAGTGCGCTGGATTCACCTAAAGATGCGCTAAATAACGCATCAATTAGTTTGACAGATAAAACTTCGGAAGAAACTTCGGTTCGGAAGTCCCGACTTCCGAATTCTAAGTTGGTGCTACGCCGACAATACACTCAGGAAAATCGACACATACACCCAAAAAAATCTGCACGTTGTTTCCACCTGAAAAAACACGTACACTGACAAAAATCCAATCATATCCATTATGTGTGGCACACATAAATTTTGACTATAGCATTTCCCACATAACGGCTATTTGAATTCGCATAGCATATATGTGGAAACACACATAACCGTTATTAACTAATAACCTTAATGTGGATTTTCCTATAGCGGGTGGTTATTAACGCACACATAAAATTTATTTGTGAATTTCTTTGGATTTTTGCCAATAAAAATGTGTGGATTTTTATTAGTGTAGATTTTTTCCACCTGAAATTCACGTAACTTTTACCTGATTTTCCGGTAGAATTCTCATTCTACGTGATAATCAGGTAAGTTCTACCTGAGTTAGCAGATAGAATTCACTGGACACGTAACTTTCACCTGAATTTTCTGAAGCATTTTCCGTTACATGTGCACGTAAAATGTACCCGAAAATTCAGGTGGAAACAACGTTCAGATTATTTGGAGTGTACTTTATGGCAAAAATCCATGTATTTTAATATGCATATCATGCGTCGGCACATACTTAATAGGAGGTCGTCAGTTGCATTCTAGCAAAAATTCCGCTTGAGGCCCTTTCAAAACATTTTAACAACAGCCACTACACCGACAGGTAGTGGCTGCGTGTTTGTATGGTTTGTATCAATGTAATATTGCATATACACTAGTGACATCTGCTGTTCGATATCGTAAGTTTTCAATGTCTCCGGAGACGAGCCAGCCTCGGGCTGCAAGTCTCCTAAATAAAGACAAAAAAAAATGCTTTCAATGTTCCTTCCACTCACACGAGGTGGAGAACAGTCTTGAAGAAATTGAAAGTATACAGCTAGAATTTAGTATGGAGGTACAATGAAATGCTGAGCACAATGTTCCAAGCACACATTTTAAAGATTTTACTCACAAGTGAGGCACCGCGTGGCACACTTTTGACATTAGAGTGATCAGAATAGAAAATACTGGCAACATTGCTAAATTTTTGTTTTGACTTGAAACGAGTGTATAACATGACGTCACCTGACGTCATATGAGGACAATATTTACATTCTTTCGACCGCGTTTAAGGTGGTTATACAACAAATCCACAAATCGGCCATCTTGGAAACCACGTGTTTTTTCTAGTGATTTTTCAAGAGTACGAATTGAGAGAACCACAACGCCCATGGGGATGAAACATCCGTAGATCGTTTGCTTACTCATGCTAAACAATTGACTTTAATTTCAGCATTGTACGAAAATTACTACGCTAGATTTGAGTTTTTGATAATAGGAGTATAAATCGTGTGGTTAATTTAAAATTCACTACCTGGCTTGATTGTACACGTAAAAAAATAACCTTATATCACAGACAAACAGACATAACACTCGTCAAATTTCCATCGTTCACTGATTAACTGGTCAATTCAAATAATCATTAGTTGGCCAATCGATCACTCGTGGCGCGCGCGTCGGATTTGCTCTAGTTTGACGTTTGCTCAATACCGCCATCTGGTTCGTGATTTGCCCAACTAACAGAAATCAACAGATGCCGTTAGTGTTTAAATGACGATGAATTTGATGAGTGAATGTTCAATGTGTTATGTCTGTTTGTCTGTGCTTATATGTTATGGCAAAAAACCATTCGAAAATACTTATACTCTTCATTATGCCACCTAATGAATGATCCCATATTAAAAAGCTAATAACATTAATAAGCTAATGAAAAGTATAAGTTTCGGAATGTATGTGACTAATGCGATGTATAAGTTTTTTCTTATACATATCATTAGGCGCCTGCTTTGGCAAAAAAGTATTAGAAATCTTAATAATAAATAACATTAAATTTTTTTACGTGTATTATCACCTTAAATACGAGTGAATCGAGTGAATTCACACGAGGGCAATGTTTACAATTCTTTATATGGAGCATTGGGAACAAAATTATTAAAGAGAAGGAAGTAAATAAAAATATAGTGTAGATGTTTGCCTTTGTGTTTCAATGCTCGAAGTTTGAATGAGCCGATGTTTGAAAATTACAAATCAGTCGATCATGCAAATCACATATTTTCATAAAAGAAAATCGTTTTGCCAAAAGTACTGTGCTTTTGCTCAACAAGCAACAGACAACATAATATTGGCGTATTTGTTCGAAATGATACCTTTAACTGGGGAAATACGTAACGCTAAAAATGGCAGATTTTAACCCCTTTTCCTTCAATCACACTTTTTGCATGAATCATCTGAACAATTTGTATGGATCGTCACAGTTCAGGCAACCCCCTCCTCCCTCTAAGCGTTACGTAATTAATGGTGTTCCTTTGTGTCCTTTTGAGCCTATATTTTTGCCACTGCCAAATCATTAGGATATGTACTGCTACCGATGCTTATAAAGGGGAGTTTTTCTTTATAATAATTGTGTAGCAGTAATTTCTTTGATTGTGTAGCAGCGGTACACCATATCTTCTTCCGAATTACCGTTACCTGTTCCGTTCTATTGTGTGCGAGGCTCAAGGAAGCACCACAAAATGATCGCTGTTTCCGTTTGATTTCTTTGATGCGCTACAACATTTTACTTTTTGCTATGATTCCAATCCTGTAGTCGATGATTTTGATTTTTCCCCCATCACGGCAAGCACTCAAGCAGTTCAGAATTATCGCGGATGACAGGCATTTCACTCTCTTGATGTTTAGGGTGAAGCCAGAGTAAACGCGACGTGCGATGCGACGCGACGCGACAGTGCAATTTGACAGCCTGTTGATAATGATTGTTATTCTTTTACGTGAGTCGCGTCGCGTCGCATCGCACGTCGCGCTTACTCTGGCAGGCACCTTACAGTCGCTAGTGTTGCCAGATATTTCTGACTGTCAATATGACAATGTACCATACTTAAGGTGAGGCACAATTTATGGCACACTGTGGCACCAAGAATTACAAGAAGTGTAATGAACACAAATTAAACTGTGCTCAGCGACCCACCCCTTGGTTCGACATCATTCTCCGGCTAAAATGAAAAGTAGTGTTGAATATAATAATAATTATTTCCATTTTAAATGTACAAATCTCGAGCAACATATGATGACGGCCGAAAAGCCAACAATGCTGAACCGAGAAAAATGAGGTTCAAGTTTTCTAGGACTAATTTAATTCATTTATTGAAGTAGAAACACATTCCATTGCCAAAAACATGTCAATGCTATACGTAAATGGTTATATTATAACAGCAAATTTAGATTAATTGAAACACTACTCGAAATCTACAAAATTTCAGCTAAAACAAGAATCGGGCCGTTTACTCGCATTACCGGCAGCACCTCTGGCTTTTAAGCCGTTCGCTCAAAGCTAGTAATATCATCGGGTTTGTTTAGATTTGTTAGTCAGAGCAGTTCTGCTATGCACTATATTGATAACCTAGTACACAGAGAAAAAAAAAGTTGGGATTCCAACAATGTTCTAGTTTTATTTCAACAATATGAGAAACTTGGTATTTTTGACAGCTAAACCATTTCATTCAAATAAAAAATTGATTGATTTGAAAGTTTTTGTTTCGTTCAAAATTCTTATTTTCACAGTCAAAGTTTTCAGAACAATATTTTTAAAATAATCAAACAAACCTAAACTTATCACAATTTTGGCAACACTGGCAGGTAGAAGTAATGTAACTGGCAGCCAACGACTGCCTGTCAGTGACAATTGCGGGAAAAGCAGCAGTGGAAAATTTCTTCACTTGAACAGGTAATCAATTTGTTTTAATAATATTATTAATATTATAATTAATATACACACAAAAAAAAATCGTTGGTAAAAGTAAAAAAACGTTGGTAAAACTAAGAAAATTAGTTAGTGATTTTCAGTAGAAAGTATAAGATTGTTAAATCTACCAATGCAAAAATTGTCATTTCGCAAGAACATTAATAAGCGTCAAATCTTTCAAAACAACATTTTCCTCTCAAAACGAAATGTGTGTTTTACATTAAAATCAACTACACAGAGAAAAAAAAAGTTGGGATTCCAACAATGTTCTAGTTTTATTTCAACAATATGAGAAACTTGGTATTTTTGACAGCTAAACCATTTCATTCAAATAAAAAATTGATTGATTTGAAAGTTTTTGTTTCGTTCAAAATTCTTATTTTCACAGTCAAAGTTTTCAGAACAATATTTTTAAAATAATCAAACAAACCTAAACTTATTACAATTTTGGCAACACTGGCAGGTAGAAGTAATGTAACTGGCAGCCAACGACTGCCTGTCAGTGACAATTGGGGGGAAAAGCAGCAGTGGAAAATTTCTTCACTTGAACAGGTAATCAATTTGTTTTAATAATATTATTAATATTATAATTAATATAAGTATTATGTTTTAGTATTTCTCTGGTTCGTTGGCGTGAGGTAAAGGCGCAGTTTGAAATGGCCACTAATTGGACCGTTCCAAGATTGGACTTTCCCAAGAAACCAAATTGCAATACTGTACGCTCGGCCGAACGGCACTGGACCACAAACGGATTAATTCAGAAACGCCCATAAATTGGAACCACCTCAACGATTCCCACAACTATGACGACGCTGGTAAATACGATGGCCACGGAATCGGCAAAGGTGGCGGCTGCCACTTCTGGAATCATAGCCCGGCGAAAACTTCCGTCACCGTGTACGCTTCAATGTGGCGGCAGAATTGGCAATCAGTTAAATCCTTTTCTCAGAATATCAACGTTGTGCGGTTGTTGAAAGGGTGGAAAATATGAGCAAAATCAGAATTTGTATATAAAGAAATAAAAACAAAACATTCTATTTAAATACAAAACAAATTGATTTAATTATATGCATGATTTTATTTTGGCTAAATTAAATTGAAAAACCACATATGAAAATGAAAGTAATCATGACTTGTTGTTTTGAAAGTATCACTAGTTGATTTTAATGTAAAACACACATTTCGTTTTGAGAGGAAAATGTTGTTTTGAAAGATTTGACGCTTATCAATGTTCTTGCGAAATGACAATTTTTGCATTGGTAGATTTAACAATCTTATACTTTCTACTGAAAATCACTAACTAATTTTCTTAGTTTTACCAACGTTTTTTTACTTTTACCAACGATTTTTTTTTTGTGTGTAAGAATATGCATTTTAAAATAACTTAAAGCCAGATATTCAAATAAACAATAAAAAGTGAACGGCCTAAAAACCAAAGCAAAACGCTCAGCATAGTAGTTAAGGGCGCAGATCAAAGGACTTAAAAACCACTATGGTGCAAATGGTTTATGAGACGTTCACTCAATACTCACTCACGAGCTCCATCGTCGTTGTCACCAGAGGCCGATAGCAACAGAAATTCGGGATCGGAAGTGGGGCTGGGTCGGCCACACTCTACGTAGGGGCGGAAACGAAATCTGTAAACAAGCATTAGACTGGAACCCAGCGGGACATCGCAGCAGAGGCAGACCCAGAGGCTCATGGCGGCGAAGCTTCAATAAAGAAATAAAAGAAGTCGACCGAAATCTAACCTGGCAACAGGTTAAAGCGATAGCCGGGCAACGTTCAGGATGGAGATCTTTCAAGTCGGCCCTTTGCACCACCGGTGGTGTACAGGATCCATAAGTAAGTAAGTCACTCAAAATAGCAATGAAAGTGTTGTTTAAGGAATATCAAGAAGGGATTCTTACCTACACACTCAGTTTTTATTTCTGCAGCTCGGCAAAAATCCGCACAGCCGTGCGCCAGCAAAATAAATAACTGATATTCCGGCAAAAATAGCATTTGTTAGCTGATTTTCGGCAAATTATTTGCTGATTATCAGCAATTTTGACAGAAATCTCGGCAAAAAACATGTTTGCTGGGGCACGGCTGTGCGATTCTCGGTAAAAGTTCAACATTTTGCTGAGATCCCAGTAAAAAAAATTAAGTGTGTAGCATGAAGATGCATTAACAAGGCAATCGTTAATGCTAGAAAACGAAAATCATGGTTTTGGTTTATAAGCCGTAATCATATATTACGCGAGAAATAAACAATACTTAGAGCAAGATTACCGGTGGTGAGTTTAAGCCGTTTGGCAGCGCAGTATCATTACTTGACACTTTACCGGTCGCTACTAAACGCGCTGCTATAACAGTAGCGCGACTGACAGGTGACCAAATTTGGTAGCGCGATAAGAGCGCTGCTATTTGATGAACTGTCAACTGTCAAACGTCACCGGTACGGAATACAGCAACACTAATAAAAATCCACACATTTTTAATGGCAAAAATCTAAAGAAATTTCCAAATAAATTTTATGTGTGCGTTAATAACCACCCGCTATAGGAGAATACACATAAATGTTATTAGTTAATAAGGGTTATGTGTGTTTCCACATATATGCTATGCAAATTCACATAGCCGTTATGTGGGAAATGCTATACAGTGAACGTTCGCTAATTGGGTTTTTTCTAGTTGGGGCGCTTTTTAGTTGGGGGTTCGATAATTGGGGCGGAACCCAATTAAAAAGCAGCTAAACGTCAGAATGTGATGTCAAAAACGCGTTGACGTCTTGTTCCCGTGTTTGGCGGGATCGATATTTTCTGGCGCGTAAAATTTTCTTTTGTTCAATGCAAAAAGTAAACAACATTGACGCTTGTCAAAGCGCCCCAATTAGCGAACGGCATTCGCTAGTTGGGGTGAGGTCGTGCCCCAATTAGCGAACGATCACTGTAGTCAAAATTTATGTGTGCCACACATAATGGATATGATTGGATTTTTGTCAGTGAACCAAATTGAGAGCCGAAAATAGTAACCGATACGGAAACGAGTGACGAAACTAAAATGAAAGCGCTGCACGGGTGATTAAAATGCTCGCGACCGATAATGATGCTCTTACTGAACCGCAAAAATGAAGCAAATATTGTGGTCGTGTTGTTCTCGCCTATTTTTATCTCTAACGTGTGACTTTTATTTGATAGCTTAACACAGATACTGGATTTCCAGCAATAACATTCCTTTTGCTGATTTTCAGTAAACCATTTTATTGATTGCTGGATTCCAGCAAACAAGTCTATTGCTGGTTTGCAACCAGCAAACTATTTTGCTGGAACGAGAGATGGAAATTTGGTGAGTTGGCTTTTCGGCCCTCACCATATGTTGCTCGAGATATTTTTGATTAAGCGTGTAGTAGCCATAAAAACTCGTGAACGGACACCATAATCTGACATTTTCCCAGCCTTGTGTGCGTGACAACCGGCAAATCAATTTGCTGATGTGGTGGTGTCAGCTTCTCTCTCCGCGAGATCGAAACCGGACTCGTGAAGAAGCCGCAAACTGCTGAAACGCACTTTGCTTTCAAGCCTCCACCGCGGAAGAAGTTCTCGTTGTTGACGGGAACCCAACAGTTTACAAACAATTTCCAGTGGCAAAACGCAGTGAAAACTTTAGAATTTTTGTGTGCATCACATCGGACTGCAACTAAAGGTAAGAATTATCAGGAATCGTTACGTATTTGCAGAGAAAATCTAAGTTTTTGGTGGCTGGGAAGCAGTTTTCTTGGAGCGGTGATGCCACCGGCCACCATCTTTGATTTCGCTGGCTTTCATTTTACATGGTGCAAAAAATGTGCTTTCGGTGCGAGGTTGAAATTAATTTTCGTTGTTTCCAGTTTAATCATGCCAGACTGGAGAGATCGTGACGAATCCGAGCGCGGATACGGTGGTGGCAGCTCCGGCTACGATCGGGAGCGTCGGGACTACCGTAGCGGCGGCAGCAGCTACGGAAGCGGTGGTGGCGGTGGAGGCGGTTATCGCTCGGGTGGCAGCGGCGGCGGTGGTAGTGGTGGTGGATACGGCAGCCGCGACGGCGGATACCGCTCGGGCGGTGGATTCCGCAATGGTGGCGGTGCCGGCGGACCCCCACGTGGACCACCAAGGATCGACCCGGCCACGGCCAAGACGGAAACGTTCGAGGTCGACGCCGAGAAGGTGAAGTTCATCATTGGACGCGGCGGCAGCAAAATCCGCGAAATTCAGGACCGCTGCCGGGTGTCGGTGCAGATAGGTAATATTCTTGTTTGGTTTTCCGTGGAACGGTTGAGCATTTTTGGTGGGAGCTTTTTTGGGGGCCTGGCTTACTCTGCTGATAAGGATGAGAAAAAAGCTGTGCTTGCTTGCTCCCCCCAACGGCGCAATGCAAGCTGATGATTGAATTTACGTTTTAAACCGATTAAACGCCTGAATTGTAAGCAAAGTTCGCAAAATTTTTACAAGAGCAGTCATTTTTATAGGACGCTGGTATAATATGGGTTAAAAATTAATATAATTTGGAAAATTTCGGGCTCGGTTGACCTCGGAAGCCTTGCAGTGACCAATAGAACGGCTTAAACTGCGAGGCTGCAAAGTCTCAGATTAATGAGAACAAAAAAGGGGTGACCCAATAAAGTTACATATGTAATGTGTTTCCTGATTTTGTTTTGCAATTAACAATTCTTAGTTTCGGATGGGTCGGTTGCAAACATGATGACCGTTTTTTGGTCTTTTATTTGTAGGAGACTTGCTATGGAAAAATACGATCAGGGTTCCTCACAATTTTACGGAGAAAATACACTTGACGAAATCTTTGACCTTATCTTAATTTTCGGTAACTAGCAATTAAAGGTTATTGATTTTGACCTTCGACTTTATCCTACCAGATTTCATAAATTAATCAAAACAACTGAATTGATTTTATTTTCGGTTAGTTGATTGCTTTGAAATCAGGTACTCAACTATATTTTGTCAACTCAAGTTCCCGGTGGTGCTTTTAATGACTCAGACCTTTTTTGAAACAACAACATTTTTGTAGTCTTATCATCAGATAAGAATTGCTGGGAGATTATCATAAACCTGGAGAACCATTCCCTGTGGATTCTACTACTTAGTCGCGTGGCTACCAAGCAAACCGATATAGACATGGTTCTATTCCCGAATCATCAGAAACTGACACGTTCTGACGGTTTGCCACGACCAGCTACAAACAGCTTTTGCTGAATTAAAGGAAGGATAGAACGTTAGACAATTTGGTAACGCACCTTGCTTATAATCCCAGGCCGAAAAAGGATTAACAGAGAACAAACTTAACGGCGTCAAGCGTCAAAAATACATTGAAAAAAAAAACAACTGCCGTCCTCGGTTTTCAAGATAGTAATGTTTCGGAAGCCTATCGTAAACATTAGTAAATTATTCAATCTGCAATTAACGTCGTTTGGTCATGCTTAACATAAAATTGGACTCCGTTATGTGATTGGCAAAACACTCTAATATCCTATTTTGCACCTCCCATCCAAACGCAGACAAGCAGCGCAACGAGAACGGCCAGAACAATGTGTCGGTGATGGGAGATCAGTCGAACATTGACCGGGCGCGAGACATGATCGACCGGATCATCAATGACGACCGCGACCGGGAGGAACATCACCGCGACTAAAGTGGATGGAGGTGGGCATGTTGTTCATGTCATTCGTTCAACCACCCCTCCCCAATCCTACCCAGAGCGGGAAAGTGGTTCAACGTTCAACGTGTGCGATCTGTGGTCCGTCGCCTAAACTCAAAGGCTTAGGTTAAGAAAGAACAGTTTTAAAATTACAGCAAACGACAAAATAGGTTCGATTTAACAAACAACATACAGCTGAATAACAAGGAGGAGTAAAAGATTTGCATTTATAATTTCCCATTACCCTGATATAAACATTTAAACCAGACGCAGAATTCGGACGGTGTAGTACCTGTCGTCACGAAAACTGGGGACAGCTTCCATTTAAACTTAAACTAATCGAAAAGATTGAAAACTCGAGGACGACGAAGAAGGAATTGTGTGAATCACTATGTGATTAGAGGTACTTCTCGATATAAATTGTCTGAAATATTATTTGTGTTTGTCACCACACCTTTAATGATGATGAAAACGACGAAGGATACAGTCAGAAAAGTACTGGGCGCGATATCTTAAACGTGTAGGGTGACAAAATGTAAATACGATTTTTAGAAATTTATATTTCTAAGACTACCGCTAGTAAACAGAGAGGTTAGATTCCGTTGAAATGTGAATGCGGCTCATGGAACGGTGTATTAAACAACGGAACAAAACGGATAACAACACTACTAAACTACTTGAGCCAAGACTACTAAGCAGCAAACTGAAACGCGTTCAATGACGGTTCGACCTGAATGCAGCAGAGAATTAACGGTCGACCATACACACATAACACGGCAGGAGTAACACAGCAGAAGAAATTGATGTAGAATACAAATGTTCATTTTTTACTTTTAAGGAGTTGCAAAACCATTAAAGCTGAAACTGGTCGAAAAAATCTACAAAGTACACGATTGAGTATGTATTTTACGCGACCGAACATGATGACTGCCTCGTTCGATTAGCTGAACGCAAGGAGAGAAAATTGATTGTAAGTGTCCGGGATTCGAACCAGAGCTTGGGAGTCACGTTTGGAACACGAATAACCTTGTACACCATAGGTGTAAGCAATCTGACAATGTTTTAGACTAATTCTACGAATGAAAAGAAAAAGTCGAGGAGTAGTTGACAATTGTATGTCGCTCATTGAAATAGGACAATTTCAAAATATTAAGAAGCAGTAATCTGCGACATTAGGCTAAGAAATTGTAACATAGGCACTTAAAAACATTTTACTTCTTCAATCCATCATCGAACTTATTATTCTTATACACTCCTAATTGATCTAAAGCTATTAATAAACAAACTGTTCAACTGATTAGGCGTGTTTTTTTCTGGTTGCCTGGTCGCTCTATAATCTATGGTTATGGGCCCAGATAGTTGTTCCGAATAAAAAAGTGAAAAAGCAGGAATTACGCAGATTTCTGGCGAAGGTTTGAAACATGGCTATCTTGGGGTTGAAACCCAATTGGCAGCGCATGGAGTAAGTAAAGAAGGCGACTGTAGAAAAACCATTATCAGGCGAGGCTACGGTGTTGGAAAAGCTGAAGCCTTGATTGTGCCTATCCTATATTGCTAACAGTCATCTAGATAGAACATGTTCGGGATATGAACTCGACAAAAAAGATGTGGAACAGTTTGAAGAGGACCTGCGGAAAACTGGATTTGCTGCCTTGAAATGTCCATCGTTGCCTACATAATCTTCGGATGCCAGAAGAAGGATCGTCAAAGAAGGATTTTTTTTTCAAATTTGATGAACTTATTCGCGCCATTTGAAGAACGCTGGATCGGATATGTGTGAAAAGGATGTCAAGTCAGTAGTTTATGCCATTACCGGACGTGTATGAACTGTTTTGAAAATTTCAAACATGAATAGTATAAAATAAATGTGGTGAAAGCTAGATTATTAATGGCGAACCAAAAGAGAGTTGGAAGGGAAGAAGTTCATGATCCACGGCACCCATCCCCAAGAATAACATCCCATCCCGGTGTTAAATCCTTATTTCGGTGGGAGGTTTATTAAAACACTTGTTTTCCAGTTCACAATCCAAAGTATACAACCACTATATTTCTCCTATTCGGTTACATCACCTTTAACCTACGCTCTCTCTTCTTACTCTCAATTCGCGCAGTTAGTCCTCGGGTGACCGTTCATTTTACCGAACTGAACTAAATTCGAAAGAGGTATTCTCACACCTCTACAACTCCTTCATCCTTAAGATAGAAAATCATAGGCATTCAGACAATTCAAATTTATACTTTTTAACAGAAATTGTTCAGATAGCACTAGCAAAACTGACATGCTTAATCGTAAATTACACTTAATTTCTGATATAACTTCATTATTATTAAACTATAAAGAACTAGTAATACACATAATCCGATTTGTTCTTTTTAATACGTTTTCTCTTCGAACGTCGATTCTCGTTGATCGGCGTATGCCTCGTATTGTTGGAAGGACCGACATCCTCCCCCGAAAAAATGAAAGAATCGGCCGCAAAACCGTAGAAATCAGAGCTATCGTCAGTGCTGCTGTAATCTTCGTCTCGCCTTCGCTTCCTGTTATGCGCAACCGCTGGCGTGTCGATATCGTCCTCCAATGCCATTCGATCTACCCCGATTGGCAAAATGGCACTCTCTCCTTGAAAGGCAAAACGCTTGGAGACCTTTTGGCGAGAGACTGGCACAACCTTAAGCTGGCGTTTGTGTGCCGAGATAACTCTGCCCGCCAAAGAGACCTGCGAAATATTCGTGGAAATTCGTTTCAAAAACTTTGCTGGCAACCATTGTCGAATATCAGTAGGGTTATTATTTTTATAATAAATCAGGTCTCCGCTTTTAAGGTTAGAAAAAAGGTCAGGGGATTTACCTGTACCAGTACTAACATCATGTTCATGGCGATCATCATTTACCTTTGTCAAATTATGCTTATAACTACTCTTTGGGTTAATTAGATCCATCAGAATTTTGGGTTTATATGAAAGCATTCGCTCAGAGGGAAATTTACCATCATCTTCCAGGCAAATATTTCTGTAATTTATCAGAAAAAGTGAAACCTGTTCCTCCGTATCTAGTTTTCTGATTTCCTGGTCTACCATAAACTTTTAAATACATCCTTTATCAAACGAACCATGCGTTCAGCCTGCCCATTACTTTCTGGGTGATACGGTGGACTTTTTAACACCACAATACCCTGGTTCGTGAAAAAATTGGTGAATATTTCGGAATTGAAAGGAGGGCCCCCGTCTGTCACTAACACGTCTGGTAGCCCAAAACGCGCAAAAATATTGAGAAAACCTTAATAACTTTCTTATGATCCGTACCATATTTCATATGTTCAATTTCAATCCACTTTGTAAAACTATCCACCACGACTAGAAAGACTTTTTATCAAAATGGAAAAATCCGCATGTATCCTGCTAAAAGGCTTATTTGTACGCTTCCAAGGTGAATAAGGCGGCTTTTTAGAAAGCGCTGTTGTTTCTCTACACGTCCTACACAAACGTACAAACTCCTCGATATCTTTGTTCATCCCGAACCAGTAGACTGTTTTACGAGCTAATTGTTTAATTTTGTTTATTCCAGAGTGGTTCATGTGTAGCATTTTCAAAACTTGCAATTTCATAACATCAGGGATTATCACCCTATCCTGAAACAGGATACAGCCATCAACTTCCTCTAAATCCTGATGATGCGAGTAAATGTCCAAAAACTTCTGTCAATCCTTTTGGCCAACCTTTATTTAAAAACTCCAGTATTTTAATCAAATACCCTTTTTTCTGGTTTCTTTGCCACTTCTTTATAGTCAAGCGGGAATGTATTTGTAAAGTTCAAACTTTTAATGTATTCACGAGTCAGTTCATGTGGTACCTCTTGGGCAATAGGAAACCTGGAACAAAAATCGGCGTTACCCATTTTAGAAGATTGCCGATAAATGATTTCATAATCATATATGGATAATTCCATTACGTAACGCTGCAATCGTGTAACCGAAAGCGCGTTCTTCCTTCCTTTCCAAAAATTCCGATAAGGGGTTTGTGGTCTGAGTAGATGGTAAAACTTTTTCCATACAAAAATTTGTGGAATTTTTTTACAGTGCTAACGACAGCTAAGGCTTCTAGATGCAAAATAGGATATTTTCGTTGTGCTTCATTCAAAGTAAACGAAGTAAAACTCACAGGTCTTTCCTCTCCGTCAACTACATGAGCCAAAACTAAGTGAAGTTTCTTTTTACAATCTTCGTAATCCTTCCCGGCTATTAAAACGTCGTCAAGATAGCACGACACATATTCCAATCCTTGAAGCACCTGATCCATGACTTTTTGGAAGATTGACGCGCTTGACGAGGCCTCCTGTGGAAGTTTCATTGTAGGCATAAAGCCCTTTGATAGTGTTTATGATCATAAACTTTCTTGACCGTTTGGAAAGAAGCAGCTGTGTGTAAGCACCTGTCAAATCCAGCGAACAAAAAACTTTGGAACCGGCTAATGTAGCAAAAAGGTCTTGCGCCAAAGGCAAAGGATATGAATTGGGGACGATCACCTTATTGATTGACACTTTGCAGTCAATTACTAAACGTATGTCTTGGTTCTTTTTAATCACTACTACAACTGGTGACGCCCACTCGCTGGCTTCTACCGGGGTAATAATACCATTGTTTTCTAAATTATCCAAATGCTCTAATACCAAGGGGTGGGACGCTGAGCACAATGTTCCAGGCACACATTTTCACAGTGTATTGGAACAATGTGGAACAACCAATTCACAAACTGTGGCACACTGTTGCACACTTTTGACATTGAATTTTCTAAATGTCAAAATTCGGCAACCCTGCCAATTATTTGTCATTCTTCTTCTTCTTGCTTTTTTCCAACGATGTTGATATCGTTAACATGTGTTTTCATAAATAGACAGTTTAATAAATTAACAGATTTTCAGGGCGAATCACCCGGTTTTAGCAAACGGGGATAATTTTTCGAGTCTTCAAAGATGTAAATCACAACTATCGAGTATTGCCATGATCAGCGGAAAAACTAAACGTTAGCGTGTCGATTCTAATCCGACGGAAAAACAAATGGATCGTGTTGGGGGATTTGTTGACAAAGACAAAGAATAGTTCAATAGGATTAATTTATTGCAAGTGGAAAACGATTTACACTTCCACCTCTTAAATCCTTCAGATATATTGGTAGGAATTTTCTTCCAAAGTAATTCCTTGGAGTTTTCTTACAAAAATTTGAAGACCTGTACCTTTCGAAACTAAATATTAGCGAACGCGATGCTCTTTGATTGAGTCGCCGTTTCATTAAATTGCGTTTGGGGCCTATGTTTGGGGCTTATGTGTTGGCGGTTCAATTCAGCTGATGTTGATGAATGGAATCAGAACCAGCCGGTGGGAATATTTTTTCATGAGGATTATAATCGGGTTTCTTGAGATGATGCGAAGCGGTGCTAGCTCAATCCTACCAAATTGTAGCAGCTCATATTCTAGCGAAAGTTGAATTTACTATTTAAAACTGCTTCCCAAAATTCTTCCGGTAAGTGATGCTGTCCAACGCAGAACGAGCAGAACAGAAATAATCACGAGCTTCTTCGAGCTGCTCATTTAGGTAGCATTCTTGTGGTGGCGGGCAAAATGAAAATTTGTTCCCGCATATTTTTCACTTTTGACAGAAGTCACTTGATCTATTAGGCTTTCAGCGATCGTGTACGTACACGCACGTTTCACTCACACTTTTACTCGGTTTGTTTGCAACCACGAGCAGCTGTCACGGCAAAATTAAATGGGATTGTTTGCAACCACGAACCTGCGTTCGTGTTGATGAGAAATGTCGGCGAGACCCTAATTGATGTTTATGTTCGAACAGTGATGCCAAATTTTGATATTTCGTCAATTAAAAATATGGCACATCGTGGCACAATATGGCACATGAATTTAATTAGGCACGAATTGTACTGTGCTCAGCGTCCCACCCCTTGTCTAATACCTTCTGTCGTAAACGAAGCGGAACTTCATACGCTCTCCTAAAAATTGGTCTGTTATCCTTTAAAACCAAATCTCCTTCAAAACCTACTATCGGATTAGATAAATCCTTGTCGAAAACCGATGGAAACTTACTTTTCAGCTCAATAATAGCGTCGTCGTCATTTATCGAATTGATCCTGTCAACAGCCGCAATGGGTTTCTCAAAAGTGCTTCTCCAACCAACGTAAAAAACATCCAGCCAGTTACGCCCCATCAATGGGATGAAATCGTTTTCACAACGCAAAATCACCAAGTACAATTCCTTCTGGATGTCGCCTAATTGCACCCGCACTTGAACTTTTCCAACAACTTTCAGCTTTTTCCCATCAATGACAACCAAACGCTTATTGCAGGCCTTTATGGGGAGATTTTTTAACTTTCGCAAAAACAATTCCTCGGAGATGACACTTTCGGCCGATCCACAATCTATTTCCATGGTCAATCTACGGTTTTCTATCGTTGCATCTACATAACAAGGTTCGCTGATTTTATTTGCAGATGAGATCATCAAACACGGCATATCATCTTCAGAATCTGTTTCCAAATCTTCTTTTAAGCGTTTGAACAACCCATCTGTACCGGAACTAGAAGGCTTTGGAGAACTCAAAAACTTTACACTAGTTTCAGGTTTACGCGGACTTTTACTTTTTAGACGGTAGCAATACTTTCGAGTATGACCTCGCTTCTTACAGTAGGAACACAAAAAGCGGTTTTCGGAATAGCTGTCTCTTTTGTCGTCGTAATTTCCACCATATCGATTCCTAAACTGACGATTATTACTCCTACTTCTATTCCTGAATCTTGTCTCTCGATAAGCACGGTCTTCTTTACGACCTAAACGAGCTACTATTCCAACTTTTTTTTCATCATCATTGCTTAAAATCTCAGTTCTATCTGAAGCAAGCTCTTGGTTGACAATGATCTTTTCAGCTTTAGCCGCCGTTAGATCGTCTTCATCGAAAAGCCTCTTCTGTAAATTACGATCATTTAATCCAATTACCAAAACGTCTCTAATTGCTCTGTTTTTGAAATCTCCAAAGTCGCACTGTTCAGCTAAATGTTTTACATCTAAAACGAAATCAACTGCCTTTTCGTGTTGCTTCTGTCTACGCGTCCAAAACCGATAGCTGTGAATAACATCCGAGTCCTTTTTGTCATAATGTTGCTTTAATCTATCGGTAATCTGTTTGTAAGACAAGTCTCTTAAGCTCTGTCCCGGGAACAAAAGCTTCAATTGTGAAAACACCTCCGTACCGCAAACGGCAAGAAATGATGTTTTATATCTGTCTTCGGCATAATTATTGTGTTCAAACAACCATTCCAGTTGTTCAAGATATTGAGAAAAAGGTATCGTTCCCGTAATGAACGGCTCAGACGTCCCAAGCAACCAGAAGTTCGGATAAGAAGGGCTATTTTGGCTTAATCAGCTCTCATTTTAAGTAATTTTTTGTATGTAACGGAACTTTAAGTGAACTTTAAAGTTCCGTTAAGGATGCTTGGAACTTGTTGTGAACCATAGTGAACCAATTAGTTCGGTTAAGAGTAAATTTAAGTAAAATCTGAACTTCTGGTTGCTTGGGGTTGGATTAATAGACATCCTTGATATAGAAAAACAACAAATAAAATATGCAGAAAAAATATCTATATAGTTTTTTTTTATCAATGCACAAAATCAAAATCTCACTGCAAAATATGAAAATAAAATCACATACCTGAAATACCAGGGCTGTTATAAGGGCAAACACCCTAGGCACGATGCAACTGCACCGTCCAAACCAAACCAAAAACAAAACAGCCCGATTTCCTGCGGTGGTAACTCAAACCCACAAACCGTTGACTCAAAATACACAGACAAGATCCTCTCATCCAACAGCAACAGCAGCAGCAAATTCTTCCTTCGTCGGGGCACGCCAACAGCAGACAGCAACAACAGCAACAAATAACTCCTTTGGAAGGCTTTCGCTAGCAACACCACACCAACAGCTACTCTTCACTTCACGAGATGCACTTCTATGCATTCACTGCACCCGGTTGTAAACAAACGGCTTGTCGTCTAGCACACTCACTGGAAAGCCACTCACTTCGCTTCCTTTCTGACACTTAGGGTGAAATGCTCAACATGAGTCCGGTGCACTCAACTTGCAATCTATGACGATGTCAATGGCGTTTATCGGTGCTCACTATGAAACAAAAGGAAAACGCAAAATGGTGAGAAACAAAAGCTGTCGGACATAAAAGAGTCTCTAACAAAGACTCAATGGCGTACTCGACAAAATGCTGTTCTCTAAATATATCTATCCACACTTTTTCAGCGAGTAGAAAAACTATGCACTACGCGTTAGGTCAAATGATTCAGCGAATCAACTACCTTAAACGACTTAAATCAAGCTGAAGCGGGAAAAAAAATCAACACGAGGTGAAACAAAATACGGCAAAAACCACTTACGTGATACGGCCGTCCGAATTAAAATTGCACGCAATTAAAAAAATCACGTATTTTCACACACACGCGGTAAAGTTTCTTGAAAAAAAATTACTATTTTATCCTTGTCGTCACTGTTAAATCCTTATTTCGGTGGGAGGTTTATTAAAACACTTGTTTTCCAGTTCACAATCCAAAGTATACAACCACTATATTTCTCCTATTCGGTTACATCACCTTTAACCTACACGCTTAGTTCAGTTCACCCAAATATAGGTAAAAAGTACCTATAATCGCCAAAAAGTGCACATACGTATTTATGGGTGAATTTACATTTACCTAAATATGAGTAGATTGATTTCACCCATATTTAGGTACTTGGAGAGGGACGATTAGTAGGTAATTTATACCCAAATTTGGGTGATTTTTTTGGTTGATGAAATTTTATAGTTTTTTCAATATTTTTTTCTAACATTTATATTTATTCAAATAATTAAAATTTTCCGAAATAGTCATGAATTTATTAAAACTCAAAGCGCACAAGGGTATAAAAATAAATCGTCTCCAACAAAATCAGGACTGAGATCAGGATGAGTGGCATACTGGCTTCAGGGCACGTATGGACCTGGAGCTGGAACAACCGGATTACGCCGCGACTGGCACCCTTCTGGATATTTCCGCTTCTGCGCCGACATAGTGTATCCTGACATAGGTGGCATATCTGGGCCAACGGATGTTGTCAGCTCTGAAAATAATGAAAGAAACATTGATTATTCTACAAGCAGATTTACATAATTTAAAATCCGGAATTTTCGTGACAGAAGTTAATTTTCCCTACTTTACTTCGGAAGCGCTGTGCTTCGGAGAATAACAGCTGATTCCGTAGTAGGATTTAACATGCAGATTCGATTCTCAGTTGGGAATAATTGATTGAAACTTACCTCGACGGTACTTGTAAGGAGGGGTACGGGGACAACTGATTCTGTGGGTGTTAGTTTCGGACCCTTGTATCGCTGTTCTGGGAGTTAAAGCACTTAAAGGTGGGCTGCATCCGTTGCTGTAAGGCAGAGGCGAAGACGAAAATGTAACTGTAGGTTGCTGCATTATCAAAAATGAACTCACCTGTTGATGCAACTGGTACAGCGGTTGGTTTTTAAATTACATCGGTTCCGGAAAATACCACTGAGTCCGTGGTTCCTTGTGAATTTCACCGGTATCTGCCAACAGAGAAAAAATATATGAAATAAGACAAATCTAGGAACTTTTTTCAAATAGGCCTAACTGTATTTGACCTTGAAATTTGAATCGACTCATACTCTGTCTATTCACCAAATTTCGTTCAACTGACGTTACTACCGGATAGTCCGCAATCTATTCTTTCTGTTAAGTACATTAGTTGACCAAAATAGTCTGAATTAAGAGTACAATCGCCGTTCCAAAAATCAAGGTCAGAATCAATTACGCCCATTTGAAAAAAGTTCCTAGAAATATCCATTATTCAAAAAGCTTTAAATCACTTACCATTATTATTTGATAGTTTTATTTTCGGAACTGCCGCACTTATCAGAATGCACTGATGGAAACAAAAACAAAGACGCTCAATTGTTTTCATCCAAATATGGGTAAATTCAATTACCCATATATTGGTAAATCCACTTTACCAAAACCAGATTAATCCACCTACAGTGAGATTTTGACCCTTCCTTAGTTAAAAGAAAATGTTTTCCAGACTCCAGCATTTAAAACGAGATAAAACTACTCAGCTTCCCACGGCGATTTACCATGAACGTAACAAAATAATTGCCTACCCAAAGGCGGATGTCATGGGTTGAGTGACTACTCAACGAATGATAACGTACTGTACTTCATGCTGCCTATCTATGAGGCGCTCGTCGGATTGAATAACTATTTTGACATGGTTAGTAATTATCGTAACGCTAGTTGCATATAATGTACTCGTAATTTCCAGAGACATTGATATTAATTAATCCAGAACTAACTAAATCAGTCAATGATCTGAACGAAACTCAATAGCGTTCAATAATAACATATATTTCGCCTTATGGATGTCTAATTTGATAAAACCAAACTTGTTCAATACCTTAAAAATGAGCTAGATTTTTCTGGTAGTAAATTTCAGAATTTGCACACATACGCACACATACATGCATACAAGTGATCTATTAGTGTCTCAAAACATGCTCCCATTTGCTATCTAGCTTCCACTGAAGAAATTTTTGAAATTCCTTTCAATTTTTACGTTTTTGCTTTTCTGAGAAGATTTTTTTGTACATGCTTCTATATGTTCCTCAATTAAAATCATTTGTTTCTTTGAAACAAATCAGTAAAATAGGCATAATTCCATATCATATCATTTGTTATAATTATATTTTCAATGTCAAAGTGAATTTGTTTCAAATACCATACATTTTATTTAATAATTCACGAGATTTCTTGATGGATTAATACGTAACACACCTGCGTCACGCATACAAAGTGAAATTATAGACACTTCCGAAGGAAGGGTCAAAAATATAAGTGAAATTCACCAATAAACTCAGTAAACTTTACCCATAATATTAGTAAAGATTACATTACCTAAATATGGGTGAATTAAGTACCCATAAATAGGTAAATCAATCTAAGCGTGTACGCTCTCTCTTCTTACTCTCAATTCGCGCAGTTAGTCCTCGGGTGACCGTTCATTTTACCGAACTGAACTAAATTCGAAAGAGGTATTCTCACACCTCTACACCCGGGATGTCTCAAAGTTCTGACCAATTTCATTAACCTCTTGTGTCTCTACGGTGCTGAGTTTGGTGAATCCGCGGCCAAGAGAAGCCAAGAGACTAGGGGGAGAAGGCGGAGCACTGAATCCCTACCCCAACATGTGCGACATCTGGATTTGGTTCTAAACTGTAAACAACAGTGTTAATTCTCTACCACCTTTTTGTTATGGCGAGGCAATTTTTATGCACACTTTTGTTTTCGATATTTTATCAAAATTAAACACTCAATCATGCATCAATATAACGATGTGATATGCTTGAGATACCTGTTTGATTATAGGGACTCGAAAAAGAATTTATTTGCAGTAACTAACCGAATATAAAAATGTTCACATTAACGATTGCGCCCTAACACCGGTTCTAAGCTTCGATGCAGAGTACACGAGCTTTGTTCGCCAGTGACAGGCGTATGAGGTCCTTGCAAGAGACAAATTCGAAGCCGAAGGTGGTAGGTTCGGTTTCCGCCAACAAGCGTTCGGCCCTGGATACGGGACGGGCACATATTTTACCAACCCGGCAGACATGTTGCAGAACGCCGTTGTGGACACTGAAGTAATAGCCATTAACGATCCCATGATTATCTTTAGATGGGGCCCTCCTTAGCCGTGCGGTAAAACGCAAAAATGGTAACTTGGCTAAGAAACCTCGCAGTTAATAACTGTGGAAGTGCTTAAGGAACACTAAGCTGCGAGGCGGCTCTGTCCCAGTGTGGGGATGTAATGTCAATAAGAAGAAGATTATGTATAGATACAGGGTGGCCACTGAACCGGGAATTAACCGGGAATCGGATTGAACCGGGAATTTGATTATCGCTGACTTTTTTCAGTTCTGTATCGACGGACTATGTAAATAAGAGATATAATTAACTAATTAACTTCTTGTCTGATTAATTATCTTAGAGCGTCTTAGGGGAAATGCTACAAGGTTAAAAGACTATTATTCTTCCATTTACTTCCACTATTACCTTTTTTATGTATCAACAAGCAGATACGTATTTCGTTTCCTACTTGGAAACTTCTTCAGTGTTTGTTATCGACTAATCGATATTTAATAAATTTGAGCATAATTAGTTATAGAAAATCCCCCTGACAATAATAGAACATAACCTACTAAAGCAGGCATTTCCGCTATACCTGATTTAAGGAATTATTTTTGGACTCATAGTGGTCATGAAACCGTTAGCAATACTCCATTTCTTATAAAATTCCCCAAAAACATCAAGCATTTTGAAATTCTGTTTAAATTGTTTAACGCGAATGTCAGCCGGGTTCGATCAAAAGTGTAAGATTTAGTGTAATTCAAGACAAAATTTTCAAAACGACTTATCTGCTTTTGTAAACAAAGATTCAAACGACGAATTGACGAATCTGATAGCTCTCCCACGCAAACCAACACCACCAATAGGAAGGTGAAGGTTTCCGCTACCTGTTGATGGTGTTAGTTTGCGTGGGAGAGCTATCAGATTCGTCGAATCGTCGTTTGAATCTTTGTTTACAAAAGCAGATAAGTCGTTTTGAAAATTTTGTCTTGAATTAGTTTAATTATTTTTATTTTTAGGCATCAAACGTTAGGAGCATGTTTTTCACCGTCGCACAGCCCAGGAGAGGGTGTAAGCTCACAACGGTATAGTGTAGGCCGTCCTCGATTGGGGTCCTGTGGGTCGCATGTAGTGGCTGTGCTCGGGGCAGTTATGTGTTGAAAGCGGTTTCGGGGCAGTTAGGATTGAGTTTTAATATAAACAGATGTAGGATTGAACAAAGTTATAACCTTCAAGGTTCATATTGTGGAGACTATTGACAGCCAAAGCGTTGAGGATAAGCTTTTAGTTAGGAACTGAATTAATTTATCCGATTTGGAATCCTAGATTGAATAGCAGGTATATATGGACAATAATAGAAAACTATATACAGCTATCGTTTTATTAAGTATTGTGGAATGTTTTGGTTGTTGAGTATCAGATGGGCATGTGTGATATCCATTAATAAGACAGAATTATTAGAACTGTATTTTTGTCTTTGTAGTAAGATTAATTACTTACTAATGTTTTGCGGGCCGGCGAGTGAAAGCGGCCCAATTCTTTTATCTACCTCTTTCCAGACGACCAGTGATGAAGAAAATCTTATAGTTCCGGTATCAGCAGTGGTATTCATATTCATAACAACCACCGTCAATACAGGAAGTCTGTGTTCACAACGTGATTACTTCAAGGACAATCCCAACATCTTCTGTGAATTGCAGATAAGTATTGCGTTTATATTTTAATTGCACTGAGCTCGTTCTAATCTGATCGATGAATGAATTTACTTGTCACTAATCAATATCATTAGTAAATTTAAATATTCCCGTAGATTAGAAAAGCAAGTGCATATATTTCTATTTTATGGCAACATATCACAACGAAACGGACCCTTGGGAGCCTTAAGTAAGATCTCGGTCCGGTTGCATCTAAGGAGATCTTAGTGCAGTGCACACCGGACGTGTTGCCCAGTAGACGTATAGCTCAGCGGTATTTAAATACAACGCAGATAGGCTATGGTCAGAGGGTGCGTTGATATTACAAGATTACAAGATTACAAGATGAATAGTATAAAATAAATGTGGTGAAAGCTAGATTATTGGTGGCGAACCAAAAGAGAGTTGGAAGGGAAGAAGTTCATGATCCACGGCACCCATCCTCAAGAATAACATCCCATCCCGGGATGTCTCAAAGTTCTGACCAATTTCATTAACCTCTTGTGTCTCTACCCAAGCAACCAGAAGTTCAGATTTTACTTAAATTTACTCTTAACCGAACTAATTGGTTCACTATGGTTCACATCAAGTTCCAAGCATCCTTAACGAAACTCTAAAGTTCACTTAAAGTTCCGTTACATACAAAAAATTACTTAAAATGAGAGCTGATTAAGCCAAAATAGCCCTTCTTATTCGAACTTCTGGTTGCTTGGGTACGGTGCTGAGTTTGGTGAATCCGCTGCCAAGAGAAGCCAAGAGACTAGGGGGAGAAGGCGGAGCACTGAATCCCTACCCCAACATGTGCGACATCTGGATTTGGTTCTAAACTGTAAACAACAGTGTTAATTCTCTACCACCTTTTTGTTATGGCGAGGCAATTTTTATGCACACTTTTGTTTTCGATATTTTATTAAAATTAACTAATTAACTTCTTGTCTGATTAATTATTTTAGAGCGTCTTAGGGGAAATGCTACAAGGTTAAAAGACTATTATTCTTCCATTTACTTCCACTATTAACTTTTTCATGTATCTACAAGCAGATACGTATTTCGTTTCCTACTTGGAAACTTCTTCAGTGTTTGTTATCGACTAATCGATATTTAATAAATTTGAGCATAATTAGTTATAGAAAATCCCCCTGACAATAATAGAACATAACCTACTAAAGCAGGCATTTCCGCTATACCTGATTTAAGGAATTATTTTTGGACTCATAGTGGTCATGAAACCGTTAGCAATACTCCATTTCTTATAAAATTCCCCAAAAACATCAAGCATTTTGAAATTCTCCGAGAAATCTGACAAAAACATGACTCATATAGAGATGAGTGACGTTTAACGCTCGCACACTGATGTGCAATTCGGCTTGTGTAAATACATGTTTGTTTTCCTTCTGCTCATAACCTCAAAATTGATCGAGTCATCACAATGGTTGCGAAGGAGTCAAAAAATATATGGAAATATACTAATTTTTACCCAATCTTTGCTGAGTAGCACCATCTAGGAGTGTTTGTTTTCCTTTTATCGCCACTCACACATTCGGACGTGAGAATCTCAATTCCGAACACTGGCGTTTTAGCGCTCAAAAACTGAAATTTCCATCGGTTTTCCACTCTGAGTCTAGATCCTCACATTCAAGATCAGTGTTGGTAGAATCATGCTCAAATCTCACTCACCGAAGCCTCATGCACGAGCTGATTTGCTTGCGATTCTGCATGGAGAGCATCGCGCATGTGTTTTTCACGCAGAATCGCATCGTCTCGCTCATTCGCCGAAAAATGATTTCGCTCCAAAAAGTGTCAATACCCAATCGAAACGTATTTTGTGTTTACGTATGGATTTGTTATTCATTGTTTTAAGCAAAGAAAATTATTCCGATGAATTTAACGAAGAAAAACACGCAATGATGCAAATCGCGAGGCGAATCATGGACGTTTGTCTCGCGCTTGATTTGATTCGTAGATGAGATTTGAGAATTTGAGTTTTTACCAACACAGGCTGTGGCAATCCGCGAGGGACTCGAAATGCGACGTTGCAATCATCTCTGACCCATACGGGATCCCACCAGGAAACGGTAATTGGGCATCAAATGAAGCAGGAACCGCCGCTATGTGTACGGTAGGAAGATACCCTTACCAAGAAATTGTGTATCGTGCAGTTTAAGGCTTTGTGATCGCCAAAGTTAACGGAATCTATATATGTAGCTGCTACGCACCGCCACGTTGGACGATTGACCAATTCAACCGGATGCTGGATAAGGTAGCAGAGGAGCTTATCGAAAGGAGGCCAGTCGTCATTGCTGGGGACTTCAACGCCTGGACAGTAGAGTGAGGCAGCCATTGCACTAACCCTAGAGGTTGGACTCTACTAGAAGCACTTGCTAGGCTCAATGTAGACTTGATTAATGAAGGTTCGACGAGTACATGTCGAAGGGATGGCAGAGAGTCCATCATCGATGTTACCTTTTGCATTCCTGCCTTAGCAAGGAACACGAACTGGAGAGTCTGCGAGGACTATACGCATAGCAACCATCAAGCGGTCCTATATTGTGTCGGAGGGAGGTCACATTCGGAACCAAGCGAGAGCAGTATCTAAAGGAGCGAAAGTGGAAGACAGAAGCCTTTGACAAGGATGTGATTGCGGAAGCAATGCGATTCGAGCGCAATCTGCAAAATCTGAGTCCAGACGAGCAGTATTGACCCGAGCCTGCGATGCAACCATGCCGAGAAAGGTACAGCCACGGCACAGACAAACAGACATAACACTTGGGAAATTCTCATGGTTCACTAATTTACTGGTCAATTTAAAAAATCATTAGTTGGCCAATCGATCACTCGTGGCGCGCACATCGGATTTGTTCTAGTTTGGCGTTTGCTCACTATCGCCATCTGGTTCGTGATTTGCCTAGCTTAGTGAAAACAACAGATGTCGTTAGTGTGTGTTCGAAGATGAATTTGATGAGTCAATGTTCAATGTGTTATGTCTGTTTGTCTGTGGCCACGGTATGCACGTAGACCAATCTATTGGTGGAATGAAACGATCGCCGAATTCCGTCACAGCTGTTTTCGAGCAAGGGGGAGAATGCAGAGAGCCCACAACGATGTAGAAACAGAAGAGCGCAGACCGGTGTTTAGGGCGGCTGTTGGACGGTGCTGGCGCGGGGTTGGTGTGGTGTGGACGCGTGTTAGCTAATGACGGTTTCTGTCTGCATTATGCTGGTGTTGTCAGATATTTCTAGGGGCGATACTGGCGCGGCATTGGCATTGGCGTGGTGTTGTCGTCTGCTAACGGACATTTACATTATGCTAGTGTCGTACTAGTATTAGGTATTTTACACGGAAACCTGAATATACTCTTTTAGAACTATAAAGTACGCATAATCTTGGAAAAGTGGAACTACAGTGATCGTTCGCTAATTGGGGCACGACCTCACCCAAACTAGCGAATGCCGTTCGCTAATTGGGGCGTTTTGACAAGCGTCAATGTTATTTACTTTTTGCATTGAACAAAGGAAAATTTTACGCGCCAGAAAATATCGATCCCGCCAAACACGGAAACAAAACGTCAACGCGTTTTTGACATCACATTCTGACGTTTAGCTGCTTTTTAATTGGGTTTCGCCCCAATTAGCGAACCCCCAACTAAAAAGCGCCCCAACTAGAAAAAACCCAATTAGCGAACGTTCACTGTACTCCCAAAAGGAGTATATTCCGTTTACTCATTTATGAGTATGCTGGTCATACGTCAAAATAGGCATACTTTTTACTCCTTTTCTACAAGTCAAAAGTGTGTAATTTTCACTCCGAGAAAAGAAGTAAAATGTGTACTTTTTACCCCTACAGTTCCATACATGGATTTGCTTTTAAAAGTCGGTAAGGTTTCTTAAATTCGTTTTATTTTCTATAAACATACATAGCCTACTCAATCCAGAGGAATTTTTATTCTAGTAACTTCAAAATAACTACACAGTTACTAAAAATTTTACGAATCTACTTTCGATTCCGTCGCCCCTGAGTTCTCAGATTCTCCCATGTCTTCACTTCCCGGCCGGCTCTTCAAGCTTAACTCGGCTTTCTTGAGGGGGAGGGGGCAGGCGGCAGCTTTTCTTCGTTGGAGCGGGTCGCAGAATGATACTGACATGTCACATAGCATCTCGGCGAAGATCGCGGCGGAAGCGGTTAGCGATGCTTATGGGTTACTTTAAAGGTGGCTTTGGTTGATTTCATGACCGCTCGTATATGACCGTTGTGTCGGATGCCCTCGTCGGCTGGAACGATTCCCATGACTGTCATGGGTCTGAATTTATTGTATCGGAATAAGCTCAGGTTTGTGTTGGACGACCTCTTAATTCTCGCGAATCCCAATCTAAAAGGACAACAATGATCATTTTTACTGATTTTAAGAAGCTTTGAAAAAATACTAACGTTTTATACCTGCTTTATAGAATAAACTGTCCGTATCACAAACGTCCGTTCTTCCACAACTAATTATGAAGTAACGCGCATGAAAATTTTCTTTTCTTGCCATAGACTTTTTTTTACGCATTTCTCTATTTCATCCGCAAACTACGAAAAGCGTAAAAAAAACTCCCCCATCAATAGAGATGAGTGACGTTTAGCGCTCGCACACTAATGTGCAATTCGTCATGTGTAAAGACATGTTTGTTTTCCTTCTGCTCATAACCTAAAAAATGACCAAGTCATCACAATGATTTCAAAAGAGTCAAAAAATATATGGAAATATACTCATTTTTACCCAATCTTTGCTGAGTTGCACCATCTAGGAGTGTTTGTTTTCCTTTTATCGCCACTCACACATTCGGACGTGAGAATCTCAATAAATAAAAGTACGCATAATTTGACGTATAGGCGATATTCTGAAAAGTGAATAAAAAGTACTCCCAATGAAAATAAATACTAAGGTATGGAAATCCATATACTGTGTGCGTGCTTTTCGTGTATGGCGAAAAACTTTCCACTACTACATTCGAATGAGCTCTCATAAGAAGCCGTGCAAATATGTACGTTACCATTTGCTGTTTACATTTTCCATCATCCACTAATACACTTGCATTTGGTCTTCTTCCTCACCTTTTATCTATCTCATTGAAGTACTCTTAATAGGCCTTTTCATGTGACACTGCCGAGACTGCACTTGTTTACAACCGCTGAACAGGCCTGCAAGTCCGAAGCTGTCACTTTCATAGAAGAACTGTCAATTGACGATGAAATAAGCTGTTTTTAAACGTCTCGTGAAAAGGCCCATATGAGTATTCCTATAGCCACGGAGAAAAAAGTATGGTAAAGACAACCATAATTTAGTTTAATTCAACCAAAGCTTTAGGTTGATTTAGTTCCAAACAAAATTTTAGTTTGAAATGACATTTTGCTATGGTTGAAACAAACTAAAACTTAATGTTGATTGTTTTTCGATATTTAGGTAAAATCAACCAAAATTTTGTTTGAAACAACCATTACGTTAGCTGTTTCAATTTGACAGCTTTACAAACGAACATAAATTTAGGTTGTTTCAAACATCGAGTTTAGTTTGATACAAACAAAACTCAGTTTGAAACAATGGAAAGAATTTGTTTGAATCAATCAAATTTTGTAGGTTGGTTCTATATAATGATTATTCAAACCACACCCCTCCCCCCTCTCCACCCGTCATCACTTGGATAACCCCTCATTATCGTAATTTCCTTCTATTTAAATAATACGAAAAAATGTATTTGGAAATTGTTTTTATTATGGTTTCATATTTCAACACCAATGTATTGGTCTATGGACCAAACTATTACTCACTTACATTAGCAAAAAAGGATTGGTTTGCGCATCACAGACGACAACGATTATCTCCGTACATTGCTGCTCCATTTCTGCACGCGTATTTCCTTTTCTCGATGGACCTATAATGGGGGCAATTGAAACTAATATTACCACAACACCTTGCATATAATTTTCAACTTACCATAACGATATTGGAATGTATTATTCTTTTGTTCGACAATGAAAAACACTTTTTTTTAGATTTTTACGACACGAAATCAAGTTGGTACTTAAGACACAAACCCAACACAGACTGAATAAGATGATATGAACAATTTCAACATTCAGTTCAATTCGAACTATAGTTTTGGTTGTTTTCCTGTCAAGCAAAGTAAACATTTCAATCAGCTTGTTCCTTTGGTTGAAGCAACCTAAAATTTCAGTTTGTATCTATTGATCTTTGACAATAAATGAACGACCCGAATATTGATAGAAATAAGCTAATTTATAGTTGAACTAAACAAAATTAATAGTTTGAAATTAATATAATCAAGGTTGACATGACATAAAACAATAGTTCAAAACGACCAAACAAATAAATTTGTTCCAAACAAAACTACCATATTGAAACAACCAAATTCAATGTAGAAATAACCACTTTTTTAAGTTTGAATTTCAACCAAATGGTTGGTTATTTCAAACTGGACTGTTTTATGTCCGTGAGATAGTGGAATATATAGATGAGCGAAGATAAATCCTCTGTCTCCAAAAGAACTGTCAAACGTGTCTCCAAACGAGCATGACGTCACGATTTCAATGGAAACGTTAAGGGCTGTGACGTCATATGTGCGTGTGCACGGGCAAAAAAATCGACTCAGCCATGCTTTCGCTCATCTATAGATTCTACTATCTATAAGTATTCCTGATTAGCCGTGTATGAGACATTTCGCGGCGGCCCGATTATTTACATTTTATGTTTTGTTTTGGTATGATTCTGCGTGAACTTTCCGTTAGGTCCAAACACAAAATAATTTTTTTTTACGTTTTACTTATAATCCATGTTTTCTTCAGTATTTTATGCGTGCTGAAGTGCAAAAGTGATTCTAAATTGTTTTCTTCACTACGAAATCCAGCCCAGAAACGAAGAAAGTACTGAAAACAACAAAGTTATTAGTGGTACTAGAAGGTGTTATACTTTCACACTCACGCCCGTGATCGAGTCACTCAGTCGTTAGTAATATTATTTATCCACCGGTTCGTTTTGCTCAGTGCATTCACACGTCCGAATCGGTGCTGTTGATTCGAATAGAGCAGCAAGTCCTGGTGCGCTCGGCAGTCTCAAAAGCCGAAAAACTGCAGTTGACGTGCGAGACTCTGCTTCGACAACGGCTTTGGTGGAGGTCCATTCAGTGCGCATCCACACGCTTCATCTGCGGCGGCGCTGAAGAAGGATAGAGTAGTGTGTCTCGTTGCGTTTGGTTATATCAAAAGCTGAAACATCGATCGACGCGCATGTCTCTGGTTCGACAACGGCCTGAGTGAAAGTATAGGGTGAACGATAAAGGGGATTTGTATGAACACACTGTATTCGCTTGGACACAAGATTGTGTGTGATTTTATACTGCCTTCTAGCTATCACATTAATTTTTCGTTGTCGTAGGGAAATCTATTCTGGGTTGGCTTATTCTGTGGGGTAGGAGATAATTGAAAATTATGGATGCATGTAAAGCGTGCGCTAGGAGCTTTGCGCGGTAAAACAGAAATGTTTTGTGCAGTGGGTCTTGCGGAAGGGTTTTTCATCCTGGCTGCGTTGGTTTGAATGCGACAAACTTTAAAGCATGGGCGGCGAACGTTGGACTACTCTGGTTTTGCGAAAACTGCAGGGTTAACTTCCACCCCAGCGTTATGGATCGAGAAGCTGTGATTTTGAAAACTATGAGGGATCTTTTATTACGCATCGATTCAATGGACCTACGAGTCGGTCAATTTGGTGAAAATTTGAAGACGCTTAATGGCTTAGTGTCTATCTCTACAACTGTCAGGCGTGATTCGAATTTTTCTTCAAGTCTGCAGCAGTTTGCGATGTCCGGAACGGCAATTCATGGTCCTACCGAGTTCCACAATACCATCGATCGTTTCAATCTCGATCATTCGCTCCGCTCAAGTGCTGCCAACAATACTATCGCTGACGCAGGAGATCTTGATGTTTCCTTGGATAATGATGGCCAAAACACACCGAATCATCCAGAAGTCTGTTTGCCTACTGCTTCTTTTACCGGAATGAATGCTAGAACTATCACCGAAACCGAGACTTTCAACAATGCCACTGCCCCTGCCGCCGCTCCAGCACCGCACTCGCCACCACCACTACCTCAACCACTAGTCGAGTAATTGCCACCACGTCCACCGCCAAACCAGCCACCGTCACTTTCTCCGCTGCTGCTACCTCAAATCCTGCCTCCACTACCACTACCTACGCCAGTGTGATTTCCAGGACTACTGCTGCTGCAAACACTGCTACTCGTCCTGCTGCTGTTGCAAATACCGAAATTCGCTCTGCTGCACCATCAACATGTGAAGTGCCACATGACTGTCGATTAAAGGTAGTTAACAGGAATGGTCCCCCAGTGCGCCAAATACCTACCGAAGAAACTATGAAATCATTCTACGTCACACCGTTCCACATTGAACAATCTGAGGAAGACATCATCGAGATCGAGTATCTCCGCGAGACCATTAATATCGACAAATCTTCGCTTAAATGTGTTAAACTCGTCCCGCGAAATAAGGACATTAATGCACGTTAATGTTTCAAAACTAGACACAATTTTCAGTGTAGTTTCAGAAATCTCATCTTCAAATCCCAATGTTCTGTTGATGGGTGATTTCAACATTGATCTGATGAAACGCGATTCAAACAAGACTGTGAAACTAATTGATTATTTAACATCATTTGATTTCAAACTTGTCTCTACTCATCAAACTTGCCATAGGCCCGGTTCTTCATCGACCATTGATCTGTTTACAGGTAATTGCACGGACAGTTTGAACAATGTGTACCAGTCGTCATTGGGGGGAATCAGCGATCACGATTTTATTTGTGTTGATTATAAGTTTAGGCTATCTAAACCTTCTACTGATTCTTATTGGACTCGCGAATATCATAAAGTTGATAAAAACTCGTTTATTGCTGATCTTCGTTGTGTCAATTTCGATAATGTCTACAACTGTGTGGGAAGCAACGAAAAGCTTCGGTGTTTCAATGATTTACTTTACTCCGTTCTTAACATACATGCCCCACTCAAGAAAAAGACGACCAAAGATCCGAGAAATCCTTGGATCAACAAGTATGCTAATCGATTGATTAAAAATCGCTCCGAAGCCTATGAGTGCTGGAAACGGGACCAAGGTAACCAGAATAAATGGAAAAATTTCACCTGCCTTCGTAACTTGGCCAACCGCGAAATCAAACGCACAAAACGAGAATATTTTAACTCTCAACTTAGTGCTGATCTTCCTGCAAAGCAGTTGTGGAAAAACATTAAACGATTGGGCTTGAAACAAACGAACACTCATGTAGGTGGAGGTGACGTAACTGCTGACTCCCTGAATATGTTTTTTGCAGCACACTTCCCGCCCCTTAGTTTCAATCAAAGTGAAGATGTTGAAACACAACCAAAGTTTTCATTCAGATGTGTAACTAGTGATGAAGTTTTAGCTGAGTTCGCCACTGCCTCATGCGATGCTGTAGGAAACGACTTTATTCCATTGAATGTTTTAAAAATTTCTTTAGGTGTCACTCTTACGTACATTACTGATATTTTCAATTGCTGCATTACATCATCCGAATTTCCTGTCGATTGGAAAATTGCTAAAGTTATTCCAATTAGTAAGATTGATAATCCATGTATCGAAAAAGATTATCGTCCAATAAGCATCTAATATTGAAAATGACATAAGGGAAGCACTAGATAAAAAAATGATCACTATCCTTACGCTCTTAGATTTTAGTAAGGCATTTGATTCTATTAACCACCGACGATTATGTGAAAAGTTGAAACACAATTTCCACTTAGACCATTTCTCCTCAAGTTTAATTATATCCTATCTTTCCAATCGGTTGCAGTACGTCGACTACAATAATCATCAATCCGAAATTATTGCAGTCCAAACTGGGGTACCACAAGGCTCAATACTCGGTCCATTACTCTTCTCGATGTTTATAAACGACTTACCATTGAGTTTATCTTTCTGTAAATTTCACCTATATGCGGATGATTGTCAGCTGTACATCTCCGGAGAACCTAGCACCGCACCTGAAATCGTTTGTCGGATGAACTCAGATGTTCAAAATATTTTAGAGTGGTGTGAACAGAATGGACTGATTCTTAACGTGAAAAAACACAGACTATAATTTTTCACACTAAACGTGCAACCTTACCTTTTGTTCCTCTAATTAAAGTTGGAAACGATTTCATCACGTATTCTAATGTGGTTAAAAATCTTGGCATTCTTATGGATTCAAATTTAAATTGGACAAACCAGACAAACGCTGTTTCCAGTAAAGTCTACAACGCCTTGCACTCCCTACTTTTGCTGCGGCATTGTACTCCTCAACACATCAGGATTCAACTTGCCAAGTCACTTTTAGTACCTCTATTCGATTATGGAGACATATTGTTTGGTCTTGTATCAAAGACAAATCTCAAAAACTAAACCAGGCTTTCAATGCAGTTGTAAGATACGCATACAATCTAAAAAATATGACCATATATCTGCCTATAAGAAGTCTTTACTTGGTTGTGATTTTGTGAATCATCTTAAGCTAAGAACATGCATCCAAACATACAAAATTATAAATGACCCCCCAATTTACCTCCGAAACTTCTTCAAGGTTGCCCGCTCTTCTCGAGCATTACTACTTATTGTTCCAAGAGCCCTTTCTAATAATTTTAGAGATTCTTTTCGTGCCCGTGCTGTCAAAATTTGGAACGAATTACCTCGTAATCATAGAAGCGAAACGACATTTGTCTCTTTCAAACGAAATATGAGCATTCACTTCAATTCCCAATAGTACTTTGGTATGAAATTACTTATTTTATTGTGTTAGAAAATAGTACATAGTTGCGTAGCTTTGAAAACTGTTATGTGGTTATTTATGCGATTATAAAGATTATGTAGATAAATAGAAATAGAAATAGAAATATATCAGCGGTGGTATTCATAACTAATACTACCTACAACCACATTCAATACAGGAATTCTGCGTTCAAAACATGATGACTTTAAGGACAATCCCCACATCCTCTTTGAATTGCAGATAAGTATTCCGTTTATATTTTAATTGCACTGTCTAATCTGAGAGGTGAATAAATTGACTTGCCACATATTTAGACACATCGTGAATAATCAATATCATTAGTAAATTTAAATATTCCCGTGAATAAGAAAAGCAAGTGCATAAATTACTGTTTCATGGCAACATATCACTACGAAACGGGCCCCTTCGGAACCTTAAGTAAGATCACAGTCCGGTTTCATCTAAGGAGATCTTCGGAGATGAGCCAGCCTCGGGCTGCAAGTCTCCTAAATAAAGACAAAAAAAATCTAAGGAGATCTTAGCGCAGTACCCACCGGATGTGTTGCCCGGTAGACGTATCGCCCAGCGGTATTTAAATCATAGCAAATAGGCTGTGGTCAGAGGGTGCGTTGATATTACCAGATTACAAGACAAGATGACGTACCCTATTTTGTGTCGGTGTTGATGCTGGCTACGCACTTCCCCAAGCTTGCATTGTGAGGCCAGTGCAGCTCTCAGTTCGTCTTTTCTCGTGATCTCGTCCAGGTCTCTGCACTCTACCCCTGGTTCTTTTGTTAGAGCTTTTACGTTTCCGTCACTGCCCAAATGAATTGGCCATGAGCTCCCGGAAGGCTGAGCCCTTGGTCAGCTCGAACAACAAATCCCCTTCTGGGTACGCCTAGTTCTCACCACTTTCTCACCCAAGTCTTTCAGCTCCGGGCCCTCTCTCACCTTCCTCAGGATCGCTGCGTACGACGTTTTATTCCTCGCTTCGACGATCAGGGCGTCACCTTTGACTCTCTCCCGAGGCGAACGACGGTTTTCTTTTTTCTTCTGTCCTTTCCTCTTTACCACATTATCCTTCTGGTTCTTCCTTTTCTCCAGCTGGCTTTCCACGATCTGCCAGTCACCATCCTTGACTCGTTCCTTTAGCACGCTGGCAAATTCTTGCACGTCCCGCTGCCTTTTCGTGACGTTCTACGCATGCTTGTACCAAATTCAAAAAACAACAAATGAGAAAATGGCATTTGAAATTGAATCCTAATTTTCATTGCTGAGGTATAACCTGAATGAAATATAAGATTATTACATCACAGAACCATTCAGAAGACTTAATTTCATTGAAATCATTTTTTTTTTCACCCACAAATAGAATTTGCGACAGCGATCATGAAAATAGTTTGGCGGGACAGTTATGCCGAGAAATGGAGCACTTGTTTTGTGGTTTCTACGCATATTAGCCCCGTTTAGTGCATGATTTCGTGAATGGCTACATACTGTGATTGACATATGTCTCCACCAGGGTTGTAAATATTCGGCAGCTCTGGATGAAGGTGATGTTTTTTTATTTCATTTTTTTATTTTCTTCCTGCTTTGAAATCAACCTCACATTCCCGGAGAGGCAGAAAAGTAAACAACAGAACTCACATCACCCACTGCGCCGTGAAGATGAAATTTACCACAGCAAAATGTACACATTCACCCAGCAAATTGAAAAAAAAAACCACGCGTTTAAATGGGCCACTCACAGTCATACGGTAAGGCACGAACTGAGCAGCATGTCAGAGCGACTTGTGAGTGGCTGAATGCGAAATTGAATGGTCGGTGTTGGAAATGATTTTTCGGCTGCACCCAGTCGCACTCACCACGGCGGCGATGAAGGCGACTGCAGATTATACTGAGATCCATGTTTTTCACTGCATTGACTGTGAAATATTTCTACCCTGGTCTCCACATGCTTTATCTATGGAAGTGAACCATCCACGTGGTTGAAGTGATCATGTTGCTTAGAATGAGTATTGTACAAATTTCCCTCTATTAACCAGTGGAACAGGCTAAGATTGGAAGATCTAAGCAGAAAATGCTATTTCAATGTGTGTTGCTCCATAGAATAACAGAATCCGCCATAATGATGAATTTAATCACCGCGAGACAATTATGCGTAGAAATTAAGCAATGGGACAAATAGACTTGATGTTATTTTCAATGATTTTCCGAACAAAGTTCGAAATCTGTTGTTTTCTAAAAGTATACATCAAAATAGTCTGCTCTATGATGAAAAGTTAAAATCCACAAAAACTAACATGGGACAATTATGCGTAGAAGGGCAGTTCAGCTGCGTCGAATCTCTTTTTTAGCGCGATATGTTTGTGTCGGCTGTTTTAACGGTCACTAGAAGCTTGATCTTAGTGTGAACATTGTGCTTGTCCTTCACGAAGTTATAAAGCTCGTTGACTCGCTTCCGCACCCTCATCAGGTCAGACTTCCCAAGCTGTAGCTCACTCAGAGTAGTACTAGTTCCCGATTTTGTTGTGACCATACTTTTCTCGGATCCTAACTCCTTGTGGCTTCCCTGATCCACATCAGTCTTCTCCAAACGTCTGCGAAATCATTATACAACATTGGCATTGAGCGATTCGCTCAAATTCGTAGGTGATACAAGCCAAGATTATTGTATGAGAGTAGCATCACTTTTATCCGTTACCACAGATATTGATTTAGGGCTAAACACTATCTCTTATGGAACGGACACACGGTCAAGCAGTTTGACCAACATTGACTCCACCTTTCGTTTATTCGAACATCCATCAAGTTTTACGAACAGTTGAACACACGGAACACACGCAGTTGAACAGTTGAACACACGCGGAACAGACAAAACTCGATTTTCCGGAGGAAAAGGCGCCAGCAGGAAGATCGAGACCGTGAAGAGATGGAGCAACTGTACCGCGCTAATAACACACGAAAGTTCTATGAGAAGATAAACCGTTCACGTAAGGGTCACGTGCCACAGCCTGATATGTGTAAGGACATAAACGGGAACCTTCTTACGAACGAGCGTGAGGTGATCCAAAGGTGGCGGCAGCACTACGAAGAACACCTGAATGGCGATGTAGCAGACGAAGATGGCGGTATGGGAATGGACCTGGGAGAACGCGCGCAGGACATAATCTTACCGGCTCCGAATCTCCAGGAAATCCAGGAGGAGATCGGCCGGCTGAAGAACAACAAAGCCCCTGGGGTTGACCAACTACCAGGAGAGCTATTTAAACACGGTGGTGAGGCACTGGCTAGAGCGCTGCACTGGGTCATTACCAAGATTTGGGATGAGGAAGTTTTGCCGCAGGAGTGGATGGAAGGTGTCGTGTGTCCCATCTACAAAATGGGTGATAAGCTGGATTGTAGCAACTACCGCGCGATCACATTGCTGAACGCCGCCTACAAGGTACTCTCCCAAATTTTATGCCGCCGACTAGCACCAACTGCAAGGGAGTTCGTGGGGCAGTACCAGGCGGGTTTTATGGGCGAACGCTCCACCACGGACCAGGTGTTCGCCATTCGCCAAGTACTGCAGAAAAGCCGCGAATACAACGTGCCCACACATCATCTATTCATCGACTTCAAAGCCGCATATGATACAATCGATCGGGACCAGTTATGGCAGCTAATGCACGAACACGGTTTTCCGGATAAACTGACACGGTTGATCAAAGCGACGATGGATCGGGTGATGTGCGTAGTTCGAGTTTCAGGGGCATTCTCGAGTCCCTTCGAAACCCGCAGAGGGTTACGGCAAGGTGATGGTCTTTCGTGTCTGCTATTCAACATAGCTTTGGAAGGGGTAATACGAAGAGCAGGGATTAACACGAGTGGTACAATTTTCAATAAGTCCGTCCAGCTATTTGGCTTCGCCGACGACATAGATATTATGGCACGTAACTTTGAGAAGATGGAGGAAACCTACATCAGACTGAAGAGGGAAGCTAAGCGGATCGGACTAGTCATTAACACGTCGAAGACGAAGTACATGATAGGAAGAGGTTCAAGAGAAGACAATGTGAGCCACCCACCGCGAGTTTGCAACGGTGGTGACGAAATCGAGGTGGTAGAAGAATTTGTGTACTTGGGCTCACTGGTGACTGCCGAAAATGACACCAGCAGAGAAATTCGGAGACGCATAGTGGCTGGAAATCGTACATACTTTGGACTCCGCAAGACGCTCCGATCGAATAGAGTTCGCCGCCGTACCAAACTGACAATCTACAAAACGCTCATTAGACCGGTAGTTCTCTACGGACACGAGACCTGGACGATGCTCGTGGAGGACCAACGCGCACTTGGAGTTTTCGAAAGGAAAGTGCTGCGTACCATCTATGGTGGGGTGCAGATGGCGGACGGTACGTGAAGGAGGCGAATGAACCACGAGTTGCATCAGCTGTTGGCAGAACCATCCATCGTTCACACCGCGAAAATCGGACGACTGCGATGGGCCGGGCACGTAGCCAGAATGTCGGACAGTAACCCGGTGAAAATGGTTCTCGACAACGATCCGACGGGCACAAGAAGGCGAGGTGCGCAGCGGGCAAGGTGGATCGATCAGGTGGAAGATGACTTGCGGACCCTCCGTAGACTGCGTGGTTGGCGACGTGTAGCCATGGACCGAGTCGAATGGAGAAGACTCTTATATACCGCACAGGCCACTTCGGCCTTAGTCTGAATAAATAATAATAATGTAAAGCAGTCATGAAAGGATGTTGCGTTTTGTGCGTATTAATGGATTTGTGTGGATATTGGTGGTGGCTGGCCCAATTATTACTTCCGGTCTTTTACTATACTTAGTATAGTAATAGTCAAGCATTCGTTCTGCATATTACTAATATGGGGGTAAGCGTGGTGAATTGTTATAGAATTTAAAAAGAAAACGAATGCTAAGACCAAGTGCCACTGGATGACTCCAAACGGGCCAGTATAATGTGGGGTAGTCAGGGTTTAACTAAATTAGCTAATAGTATAACTTATTTTGCCACGCACCAATTTCAGTATAATTTGTTTCTACGAATCAAATTCCTAGAAGTTAGGTTTTCAGCATTACTTAGCGCAAGAGAGAGTTTAAACTCTGTGTTAAACTGAATTTTATTCGCCGATTCGGGGCGTTATCATGAGTGATCAGCACTCATGGAACACATTGTTTAACGCGAATGTCAGCCGGGTTCGATCAAAAGTGTAAGATTTAGTGTAATTAGTTTAATTATTTTTATTTTTAGGCATCAAACGTTAGGAGCATGTTTTCAGCGTCGCACAGCCCAGGAGAGGGTGTAAGCTCACAACGGTATAGTGTAGGCCGTCTTCGATTGGGGTCCTGTGGGTCGCATGTAGTGGCTGTGCTCGGGGCAGGTTTGTGTTGAAAGCGGTTTCGGGGCAGTTAGGATTGAGTTTTAATATAAACAGATGTAGGATTGAACAAAGTTATAACCTTTAAGGTTCATATTGTGGAGACTATTGACAGCCAAAGCGTTGAGGATAAGCTTTTAGTTAGCAACTGAATTAATTTATCCGATTTGGAATCCTAGATTGAATAGTAGGTATATATGGACAATAATAGAAACTATATACAGTTATCATTTTATTAAGTATTGAGGATATGTTTTTGGTTAAGTTGAGTATCAGATGGGCATGTGTGATATCCATTAATAAGACAGAATTATTAGAACTGTATTTTTGTCTTTGTAGTAAGTATTATAACCGGCAAGAGCGACTGAGGTAGACGGAACCGAACGGAGAATACTCGCGGAGGAACGATTGATTAATAGATAAGTGTAATAATACTTGATGGGTTTCGGAGCTGTTGTAGAAGAGATGTTACTCGCTTGGTGGTTCGTGTTGAAAGAGGCCGACAAACGCCGGTTCATTTATTCGATGACGCTTGACATACGTCAAGCGTTTGATATAAATATTGTTTATAATGGTTACACATTAAACTGAGGTAACTCATTTTAAGGTACATAATAATCCTTCCCTTTTTATAGATGTTCGATTATCTTTTATAATTGACAAGACATGAATTAAACATTAACAGCAATATTAACAAACTTAACTTCGATCTTTGAAAATATTTGAATTTACTTTTCAGATTGTTGCATCGCGTTTTCTTCGAACGCATTGGCAGGCCATCGAGCGCCAAATTAGTAATCATTCGTTTTCGATTCGGCTTCACCGGCAGAAGTTCGTCGTTTCTTCGTCTTAGCAAATCGCTCTCCGGGATTCCCCAGAAAGAGTCCTCGCCAATCGTACTACATGGTGGTGGTAATGGATCGGCATCATCGACATCATGATCGACATGTACCACCATCTTTCTTCGAACCCGGCCGTCCTCATCATGCACGATCTTTATTTGACTTCTGCGCGCCGTAGCTGTAGTCTTTAAAATATTTTTACAAAAACGTTTACGGAAATTAGCTTTCAACCATTTAGACAGAGGGTTACTGTTTCTGTACCATAACACATCATCAGCCATCCGGCTGCCTAAAGGATCTTTACTAGGCGTTTTGTCAATATCGTTACTATATCTCGTCGACAATTTATCATTGCGATTATCACATTTAGTTAATGGTACATTTTTATCGTTTTTGTTTAGTATTACTTTAATCACATCGATTAACAATTTAAAATAATAACATAAAACATTTCGAGAAGAAATAAATCCTTCCATCGTCATATTATTTTTAAAATGTATTAAAACTAGTCCAATTAGATCCTCCTCTGCGTATAAGTACTTTGGGTCAAGTAGAAACAATCTAATTACATCTTTAACCATTCGAACTATTCCCTCCGCCTTGCCATTAATAGCAAGATTATACGGATGACTGTTTAAACCCCATATTCCTTGCCTCTCAAAAAAGTGAGGACTTAATAGAGGACCACTACTTGACATTCTGTCTGGAAACCCATATTTAGCAAAATATGCTAACAGTAGTTTTATCAATTCTTCACATTCATTTTTATTTTTCCTCCGTTCAACTTCCATCCACTTTGAAAAGCCATCAGCGTTCAAAAACCAAATGTGATGCTTATAGTAGAAATATTCTTGGTGTATTCTATCAAAAAGTGTTGTGGAAGGAGTACATTTCAAATTATTCAACTGTTTTGGTTGCTCTGCCATAACAGCAGAAGCATCACAAGCACTAACAATCATTTCCAAATCAGCAACTGACTGCTCCAATGGGAATCGCAAACAAATATCAGCACTATTATCCCTTATTGCATCGGGAACGTCAAATGCTTTCCTATAAATAGGTGTGTCAATTTTAAAACCAACTCGGCTTCATTACCTTTAATAGGAGTCAAAAATCTTTAATGAATACATCAGACAATTTAGTCCTGACATAAATCATTAAATCGTTGTTCTTGTGTATACTTATTCTGTTTCCAGTTACTTGTTTTTCAAAACTGTTACGCCAGTTGGGAAAGAAAACATCCAACCAGTTTCTCCCAAATAAAGGAATAAAATCATGATCACTATCCAATACTAGAAGTTTCAATTTTGCCTTTATATTCCGAAATACTACCGAAACAACAATTTTCCCAACAATTTTCAATCGAGAACCGTTTACCACTATCAAACTATTGGAACTTTTTTCAAGTGGAACATCGAATTTAGCCAAAAATAGCTTCTTACCAATCACGGAAACGTCGGAGCCACTATCAATCTCCATCTGCACATTGATGCCTTGAATACCCAGTTCTAGTAAACATGGATGACTTTTGCCAATGGAGGAAACATGCATGCACTGTAATTCACCTGGATCCGAATAATCACTCTTGTCTTTCCAACAACTCATCATATTCGACAAATTATCGTCATTTTTCGCACAGGTTTTTTCAAAGTTGATGTTGTTGATCGGACTCCTATTGAATTGTTCCAGCTTCGGGCACCTCCTGCGAACATGTCCTCGAACTCCACAATAGTAGCACACTCGCTGATCAATTGCTGGTTGTTCATCGCTCTTCAGTTCCACCGGATGAACCACTGCATTCAGATACCTTCTTCGCTGTTCCTGGAGCCGCACTTGTCTAACCCGTCCGGTCTGCGAACGATGATTCACATGATTGCTGTACCTATTGTAGGGTTTTGTGTTAGGCTCGTCATCACCTGAAAATTTTCTAAAGCCTACTCGGCTCTTCACTGGAACATACCTGTGATTTGAATCTGTCAAGCGTTCAAACTTACCACGACTTCCAACAATAGAAGCGATTTGTTCAAAAGAATTGTCTTGTGTTAATGTTTTGGCATTAGAAGCAGCAAACTCCCATGTAGAAATAATTTTCTCAACTTGAGCGAGATTCAATTTGTCCCCATCTTCCGCTAATAACTTTTGTCTCAACTCAAGGCGTCATCCGACAAGCCAATGAGAATTCGATCAAGTATGCGATCCTGTTTATCACCTTTAAAGTTACAATACTCAGCTTGGAGTTTAAGCGAAAAAAGAAAATCACTGGCTGTTTCACCAGGTTGCTGTACTCGGGACCCAAATTTAAAACGTTGGATTAAGGCTGAATCCATTTTGTCCAATTTTCGCTTAAGTTTTTCGATTAGCTCTTCAAGTGGTGCCTCATCAAGCAACCGCTCACTAAAGTACAAATTCTGAGCCACTTCAAAAAGATAATCACCTCCAAGAAGGAACATGTGGTCTTTCTTGTTGGCATCTGCTACTTTGTTGATACGAAAGTGGTACCCTAACCGCTTAAACCATGATGCAAAAGATTGTCCCTTACGGTACGGATCGATGTTTGATGCTACGTACGACATAATCTCTATAGCTATTAAAACCAACCAATAATTAAAATTTTATAAAATAATAAACCCAAAATAATTCGGATTAATGTTTCAAAATAATTTGTTAAAATGGTACCATATAAGCACCTTAAATTAAATATCTCAATTGGTTTTAAATAATTTGCGCACAATTTATCAAAAGCAACATACTTCCATTGATCATCAAGAAAAATAAAAAATCACCAAATAAATATATCAAAACCGTTTCAATTTAAGGCGTATCCGCCATTAATGCGATAAACGGGCTTTTGTCTAATTGTTACTCAACACAATGCACTTTTTCACGAGCAATGTATACCAAAATAAAAAAATCACTTTTCTCACTATTTAAATATGAATTTCAAATAAAAGAAACAATATCACGGAAACAATATCACCACACAACTTACCACAATCCAATAATACCAAACCCGAAAATTTATTGTGCTCCGGTAAATACCCTTCCGCGGACTTAAGTTTCAAAGGGGAAAACCTGTCCGCCGGCAATCGCCGCTATCTGTATGGAATATAAAGAAGAAAAACACTTATTAATCACTAACTAAATAGTTTTAAAAACTTTTCACTTTTCTTTTGTTGTTCCAATCCTTTGTTACAAAAATAACACAATAGGCGTAGTTTTAATTAAGCATAATTATCTCATACACTACTAAAAATCCACACATATTTATTGGCAAAAATCCATAGATTTAACTTATGATGTATATCAGCGCACACATAATCATTCTCCATGCGAATCACTAATAAAATATATATCCAAATAAACTTTATGTGTGGTCTCGAATTAGCAATTATTCAATTTATGTGTGGTTCTATATCAATTATATTAGAGTGGAGCTATTGCAAAAATTTATAACGGCGACACATATATCTTATATAGATATTTTTGGCAGTGTAATAAGAAAAATAAATCTTTTTTTCCACTCAACAAAAAATCTTTTTCAAAACTTTGTCTTTTCCGTGTTGTCGTTTGTTTTGTTTCGATGAAATTAAATCACTATTATACACCTCATACACCACAAAATGGTGTTTCACTAGCACAAAAACGTGCTTTCACTAGCTTTTTCAATCCCTTTATACTTCACCAATACCGCTTCTCCGGAAAATCCCAGTCGGAAATGTTCCGATATCTACCACCTGCTCTGCAACCAGTCTAAACTTTTTGTACCGCTGCTGTTTAAATCGCGCTCCGCCCCGGAGGCAAAACTGCACACTGCCTATGCGGCAATCGCCCGGGGAACAGCACTTTTTTTCTCACACGCGCACTTTTCGTAGATTTTCCTCGTCGCCAATATTATAACCGGCAAGAGCAACTGAGGTAGACGGAACCGAATGGAGAATACTCGCGGAGGAACGAATAGGTTATTAAATTATAATAATACTTTAAGGATTTCGGAGCTAGTTGGAAATAGGATGTTACTCGCTTGGTGGTTCGTGTTGAAAGAGGCCGACAAACGCCGGTTCATTTATTCGATGACGCTTGACATACGTCAAGCGTTTGATATAAATATTGTTTATAATGGTTACACATTAAACTGAGGTAACTCATTTTAAGGTACATAATAGTAAGATTAATTACTTACTAATGTTTTGCGGGCCGGCGAGTGAAAGCGGCCCAATTCTTTTATCTACCTCTTTCCAGGCGACCAGTGATGAAGAAAATCTTATTGTTCCGGTATCAGCAGTGGTATTCATATTCATAACAACCACCGTCAATACAGGAAGTCTGTGTTCACAACGTGATTACTTCAAGGACAATCCCAACATCTTCTGTGAATTGCAGATAAGTATTGCGTTTATATTTTAATTGCACTGAGCTCGTTCTAATCTGATCGATGAATGAATTTACTTGTCACTAATCAATATCATTAGTAAATTTAAATATTCCCGTAGATTAGAAAAGCAAGTGCATATATTTCTATTTTATGGCAACATATCACAACGAAACGGACCCTTGGGAGCCTTAAGTAAGATCTCGATCCGGTTGCATCTAAGGAGATCTTAGTGCAGTGCACACCGGACGTGTTGCCCAGTAGACGTATCGCTCAGTGGTATTTAAATACAACGCAGATAGGCTATGGTCAGAGGGTGCGTTGATATTACAAGATTACAAGATTACAAGATTAATGGATTTGTGTGGATATTGAAAGTTCTGATTTTAAAATTATGATTAAAATTATGATATTTGAGGTAAGTTACCTGGTGGAATTAAATGGAGAGTACTTAATTCGTCTTAGACGGTTGAATACATTCCACTAAGGCTGTGAACCATTCCACCGATTCGTTTTACTTTTAGTTAGAATTTGACAGTTCGATGGTTATTTCGCCGTGGTTAAAAATAACCCTGCTCCGGAGCATGGTTAGATTTGACAGTTCGATAGTTCAACTTTGTTCGCGAGAAAATTGGCGCCAAATCCATTTCGTTCCAAATAACTATCAATCTGTCAAAACTCAAACGGGTCGGCTTCGGAGTAAAATTTTAACCACGAATGGATAATAACCATCGGAATGTCAAATTTTACCTAAAAGTTAAACGAATCGGTGGAATGGTTCACAGCCTAAAAGAGCTTTATATATTTTTCTGAATATGATATTTGAGTTCAAAGAATATTTCAATCATTTTATTTTTTTAGTTCAAAAATGTTAATTTTCTCTTCATAAACTAATCTCTGGAATATCTGGTAAAGAAAATATAGGCGTTCTTTCTATAGTCAAAAAACCACAGTTTTCGTTAAAAATGCAAAGACATTGAGGTGTTTTTGTTGTTCTTATATAAAACGATTTTCTTCTCCAGCCATAACCCTAGAATGCACAATAAAATAAGATTTATCACCTATCATCAACCATACCTACTATCTAGAAGGGAATGAACGGCATAGGCACTGTATTAAGCCCCACCAAAGTGCTCTGTTCAATTCAGTGCCTTCACCGCTTTCTTGGCAGCTTCATCGAGATCGTGCGCAGATTCGATCTTCAGTCCGGATTCCTGCAGAATCTTTTTGGCGGCGTTCACATTGGTGCCCTCGAGCCTCACAACCAGCGGAACTTTCAATCCAATTTGTTTGGTGGCATTCACGATTCCGTTGGCAATGGTGGCACAATTCACTATTCCCCCAAATACGTTCACCAGGATGGCTTTCACATTCGTGTCCGATGTAAGGATCTGGAAGGCCTTAAGCACTTGGTCCTCCTTTACATTGCCACCGACGTCCAGGAAGTTGGCGGGGCTTCCACCGTTCAGTTTGATGATATCCATAGTGGCCATGGCCAAGCCGGCACCGTTCACCAAGCAGCCGATGTTGCCCTCCATGGCGATATAGTTGAGATTGTACTTGTGGGCTTCGATTTCCTTCGGGTCGGTATCCTCCTGAACGTCCATTGCGAAAATATCCTTCTGGCGGAACTGAGCATTATCGTCAAAGTTCAGTTTAGCGTCAACGGATATCACGCGGCCATCGTCGGTTTCTGCGAGGGGGTTGATTTCGATTTGGGTGGCATCCACTTTTACAAAGAGTTGGTACAACTTCTCAATTTCCGAAGCGGCTTTCTGTACTAGATCGCCTTTAAACTCAAGAAAGCGAGCCACTTCTTCCGCTTGGGCATAGGTAATTCCATTCGTAATGGACACCGGAACGGTTTTGATTTTTTCTGGCGTTTCTTCGGCTACCGCTTCGATATCCATGCCGCCAGCGGGCGACGCGATAAGGACAGGGCCGTTGTGCTCCCGGTCCATCACAATCGAGACGTACGTTTCGCGGACGATGTTGATACTGTCCGCCACCATGACCTTCTTGACCAGAATGCCATCCTTGGGGGTTTGCTTAGTGATCAACCGATGGCCGACCATTTTCTCCACCAGTGGAATCACCTGCGAACGACTGTGAAATAAGAAAAATGTAGGGTAATTTTACATTTTAACGCTAATACTAGTTTTTAAATGTCTGATTTGCGCATAACTCGAATGTAATAGGAGAACCGAAAGTCGATTGTTGGTATCTGACTAATATTTAGCTGGTTAAACCAATGGGGAAATAGGTACATAAAAAATGCTCTTAACACTTAACAATTGGACATAATGAATTTTTTGGAAGAAATATTTTTAATTGCATATTATTCGGCAACACGGCCGTACGAAAACCATTTTTTTTGTTAAATATCTTGGCTGTGCATATGCACAGCACATGTTTCGAAATGGACAAATTAGCATTAGCATTTAGCAGTTCGCACAAATTCGTAGGTGGTACAAGCCAAGACTATTGTATGAGAGTAGCATCACTTTCATCCGTTACCGCAGATATTGATTTGGGACTAATCACTAGCTCTTAGATGCAAGCAATGCACTCTCCAATAGTCGACATCTGTCCTGGCCACGTCCTTGCGAATGCTGAGGAAGGGGAAGGATGGTTTGTTGGACACCTACTTAAGAAAGATGCAGAGAACTCTACGACCTCTCATAGGTGCCACGGGAGGTTTCGGGATTGTGTGGAGGGTTATAACAGTAGGAATCGTTTTGGTAGAACGTGAAACACAGAAATAACTAAGATAGAAATACAAAGTAGGAAAGGGACGAGCCTGGAATTGAACCCACGACCTCCTGCTTATAAGGCAGAAGCGGTAGTCACTAGACCACCGAGCTCGTCTATGTTTCGAAATGGACAAACTGATATGAAATTTGTGAAAAAGAATCCACGTGTCTTGGAGGGACTCGAACCTTCAACCTCCTACTCTCTAGATAGTCGTGATAACCCCTACACAACAAGACCACTTAACCGTTAACCTTTTGTCTGTGCTCTGGTGTCAATATGACCCCAGGCCACTTTGAGTGGCTGCCATTTTTTTAGTTTTCAACCGATTCTCCTAATTTTTGGTAGTTTGGTAAAACTCGCCGAGATCTGTCTCCTAAGTGCATTGCTTAAAAATTCTTGAAAATATGCGCTACAGTGTACATTTTTCAAAAAACTTACGTTGTCTGTGCTCTGGGGTCAAATTGACCCCAAATTGAAATTGCTATAACTTTTTCAATGTTTGGCCAATTTTGGATTTTTGGGGCTGTTTCGAAAGATAATTTAATCATCTTTCAGATCGTTACCAAAGATTGACTATAGGTGGGCGGGTACATCGCGGGGAGGGGTTTTCGTAAAAAAGGGTACAAAAACAGTGATTTTTTCATGCTTATTTTACTTATATCTGAAAATCCTACCTATTTTGAACTGCAGCTTTTCAAGAAGGTTATGCAGAAGGGCGTGTGCTTTGACATGAGGCATTGATTAGTTTAGAGCTTGGTCGCTAGGTGGCGGTATATTTGAATTCATTATTTTGGACTACTCAAGTAATTCCGATATATGGAATTTTCCTCATTGTAAATATTCTTATCGCACAAATTTAAAAAGTGTAAAGATGACGTCTTTAACAAAGTTCGTCTGGTGGGAATGGACTGTCATGTGACGGAATAAATAATAAGGAAATTTACAAATAGGCGGCGCTAGTGTACTTGCAATATTCTTGCATATTTGAAATATTGCTTTAGCTTGAGATCCCTCATATCTACACCCAAGTTGTATTCGGCAACATTGTTCAGGATGTCCAGGACTACAAAGCGGTACTAATATAATGAGCACTTCTTTCAAGATGCGGCGCTAGTGAGCTGTTATATTTGAGTAAATTGCTCCATGTGAGATCTGATGTATTTTGGTTTGTAGCATTTTTGGCAAACATGAATGTTGTGGTAGAGTTCATCAAAAGTTTTCTTTGTATTCAACCTGCAGCGATGCTGCAGATAATAGAATGTGTTCACAGAATATGTTTTAGGTCATCCAAAAAAAAACACTGGAACTAAGGTCTCTGGGTCTACATGCGTAACCAAAGATCAGCCATTTTGCCGCCTATTTGTAAAATTCCCAATTATTACTTCCATCACAAGACAGTCCATTCCCACTAGACGGCCTTTGACCAAGACGCCATTTTAACAAATTTTAAATTTGTGCGATAAGAATATTCACACTGAGAGAATTCTGTATATCGGAATATCTAATGTAGTAAGTAAAACTATGAATTAAAATATACCACCACCTGGCGGCCAAGTTCTAAATTTATCAACGTCACATGCCAAAGCACACGCCTTCCTGCATAACCTTTTTAAAAAAGGTGCAGTTTAAAATGGGTAGGATTTTCGGATATAAGTAAAATAATCATGAAAAATCACTGTTTTTGTTCCCTTGTTCACTAAAACCCCTCCTCGCAATGTACCCGCCCACCAATAGTTGGTTACGACCTGAAAGATGATTAAATTATCTTTCGAAACAGCCCCAAAAATCCAAAATCGGCCAAACAATAAAAAAGTTATAGCAATTTCAATTTGGGGTCAATTTGACCCCATAGCACAGACAACGTAAGTTTTTTTGAGCACAGACAGAAGGTTAAAGGTCACGTTTGAGGAAAAGCCATCAGAATCCGAGTACCAACCTCCACCGCGGTTAGCTCTCTTTTTTGCAAATTGAATATCTTTCGGATGCTTGATTTTTGTCCAATCTCCACATGTGCTTTACTGTTGTAGGCGTTGTCGAAAAAGTGAATAACGAAAACTTGATGGTGACGAAATTCGGAAAAGGAAATTCGGAAGTTTTTGAAACCTGCCTCGAAGGTAAGCTTACTCGGAAGCGCTTCCTCCAATGTTGTAGAAAGAAAAGTCGTAGAATATTCTGGAACTGGCAATATCACGTCAAGAGGTAATCGGGACTTTCTGAGTTTGATCGATGACTAAAGCCGGTTCACGGTCGTCTATATGCTGAGAAAAAAATTCGGAAGCTCAAGAGAAGGTGCTGGAGTACCTAGGCATTGTTCTGCAAAAACTACTTCGAGAGGAGGCCTGTGAGTACGGCGGTGAGTACATAAACATTGATCTTATTGTGAAAGTTTTGATCCCCGTGCATGATTTTATTATTGATATATTTGCATTAATCGACGAGTATAATATATTCTCAATCCAGTTGAAAACCGGAATTGGGGGATAGCGAAGTTGGATTTTTCTCACAGTCCGTTTGGATACTTGAATTGAACAGGAAATACAATTGAAAAGCATTTTGGACCAAGTTTCTGGGGAAGTGAGTACTTCAATACGCCAAAGGCGAAACACAGAGTAGACTGTAAGAAATCACGTATAATTTTTGTTCATGACTAAGATATCTGAACCGTTTTTAAATAATAGATACTCGGAAATAGAGATTGTGAGTTTGTTTGAATTTGAAATAAATTCTCTCATATGTATGCAGGCAAACTATTTGAGGTTCAAAAAGGAATCATAACGAACACGTTTGATCCAGTGTCATTTTCGATTCTATTGAACCAGACACTAAATGATGGTCTAACAAGCAAAGCCGTTGAATATTCAACGTACTTTTAAAATTGATTTAATTTTTGGATCTTTAAGCACTTATCAAAAGAATTAAGTAATGATGAAAACTGATCTACTTCAAAGTTGACATTTATTTGTCAACCAACGCCACCAAACTTCCGATAGACCCACTCCAGGTATTGTTATATCTTGATCTGAATATAGGTCCGGAGTTCGTTTTTTTCTTGATATGACCTTGGTCCAATCGCTTTTCCTACCTTCTACCAATTCTCTCCAAAGTTAAAGTTTATTTCAAGTCCAGAAGTTCTTTCAAACCACCGACTCTAATGGCGATTCCGAGGTCATTCGATCCACTTAGAAGTAGGATTCCTCTTGATGCGACTACGTCCGATCCACTAGTGCGTGAATTCACAACAAGAAAGCCTGTTATTTTTTGTCGGTAACACACGCACTATTGGATATAGTTTTTTTATTTGCGTGGGTTTATTTAAAAATCGGAAAATCGGTAAAATTTATAGAAAAGGGAGTTTTAGAAATCTTCTTGTTTTTTTAATAATCCTTACCTCCTTTCCTACTTATTAAAACATATGCCGGTTATAGAGGCTTAAGGAATTCATAAAGCAAATATTTATTAAATCCACCACAAAAAAAAAATAAAAAAAAAAACTATCATTTATTTGGAAGGTTTATTTGCCGTTAAGCGCTACAGCGCCAAAATCATGTTTTAATTGCAATTTTTCAAGATTTTTATTCACTAATGTTAGTTATGGGGACGACTCGCGGTTTAGTTATGGGTTATGGTTATGGAATACAATAATTCAGTTGGAAAGGAAGGGAATTAATAATGTTTGAGTAATAACGATGCTGATGTTCACATAGTTGCCATTCTTAACGACGTGTCACTTCTGTAACGGAACGAACAAACATTTTCTTGGGAGACAACAACGAGAGGAATACATATGGAAGGGAAACGACAGACATTAAAATGGACAACAAGAGGAAGACATTCGTGATTGGGTACGGCAGGCAAGTGGATGGGCGGACATGATTACAGTTTTACATCAGTAACTCCCAAAAATTGGTGAACAAGGGACATATAATCGAGATCAAGTCCCACCAACAATTTCCTAATAAGCTTTGGTTGTTTTCCTCGGACCCGGGGATGTTCCATTAGCGCAGTTCTGGGACCACGCTCACGATGTGATCAATATCCTGATAATCCTCGCAGCAAACACAGAAATTGCCTTCCCAGAGCCTCACTCTGAAAAGATGTGCATTTGGAGTATAGTGATTGGACATTAGACGACACACAGTTTGAATGAAGTCTTGTCCCATATTCAATTTTTTGTACCATGTACTTTTCGACATCTGCGGGCGAATTGAATACAGCCATCTACCCAATTTTTCCATCTCCATTCATCGAAGATGATTTTCCGATTGCAAATAACAGCTTCCAAAACACCCACCTTAATCAAAGAGCCCGCTTTCTCAATTCCGTGATCGAGCAATAAAAAGGGACCCAGGCCAATTGATTTTAATCTCAGCTGATGATGTTTGTTTTGAACACGTATGAAAGTAAGGGGCGCCTTATAACGGTTTCGCCAAGGGCGCTGGGAGTTCACGCTACGGCTCTGCTTATGTGAGTTTTTTTCTATCTGCCATTTAGATTTGATCTCGTCGTCGTATTCGATGTCGATAATCACCTTTTGAAACATTTCAGCCTACATTTTATAATAAGATGATGAGATGATTTCAAGGACAAACGGTGTTGAGAAAATGGATATTTCGTTACTGTGTTCTATAAAACCAGCGAAACCTCCATTTCCGTCAACATTATTTAGAATAGGTGGTGAAGAACAGAGACGTTGTTTATAATACCATAGTCTCTGGTGAAGAATTCCTCGCGTTGATAAAGTGTATTGGCTGAATTTCGAGCGTCAATATTTCAAGAATATTGATCGGTTTCGCACATAGATTTTCTTGGTGAATAATACAATGCGCGGGGAATTATAACAATGTCACTGTGATTATTTTTCCTGTCTTGGAAATGTCACGATGCCTGCGTTCTTTTCTGTTATTGTCGATGCCATCAATTGTAAAGGCTGCTTAAGTTTTCAAAGGTGTGCGCAAGCTCCTTCATACAAGTCTTAACAGTTCCCCCCAGGTCTTTTCCGGACGTTCCACACATTGGGATCAAAGCTGTCTATTCCTCAGTGATGTAAAGATGACCATCAACTTCCCTTATGAACACAACTACACAGAAAAAACAAACATGGTTCCATTAAATATTTTGTCCTTTTGATTTAAAAAGTATTCAATTTTAGTGAAAATAAAAGTAAAATTTTTAAGCGTGAAAATGATATATTTGTTTAAAAAGTGTTTTTTCACGATTTAGTGTGTACATTTAAAAGTTGTAAATTTCAACACAAAAATTGTACAAGTGTCAGACCATTGGAATTTTGTTTTGTTTTGTAAGTGTCAGAGTTCGTGTTTGTTTTTGTCTGAGATCAGGTTTTTGATCTCAGATTTTTGTTTGCCAGCGCTGCAGCTGTAACGCGAAGTCTGGAAAGGATCATATCTGGTCCAACATCAGTCGATGCGAAATGACTCTCGGGATGGATCTCGGTGTGGAATATTTCCCCAACTGCCTCTAGCAGAATATTGGCGCAAGTAAGTTTTTCCAACATCCTATCATTTACCAGCGATTTCTTATCAGAATTCGATTTGTATACATAATGAGCTTACGTATCTTTCCAGCAAATTGTTTGCCGTTGCTAGATCCGGCCTGCCATGGATTTCTTGTTTGGTCTTGCCTACAACTCATCATTGTCATTCCAACGTTTTTAAACATGGGTCATCTTGCTGCCATCCTGGACAGAGGTAAGTTTTCGGAACATAATATTCAATCTTGTATTCATTGGTGTTTTATTTGCACATGAGCTTTACTGATTCACCATCAAATTTTCGTCTACTTTGTGTACCAGATCCTGTACCCGTTCGCCCATTACCGGATTAGAAATGGCTCTCACGCATCTATACTGATATGTATTCGAAATTATCATCAAATTAGAGGGCATCAGAATCATCGCATCGGTTGGAATGGTTCGACAAGGCTAGCTCTTCCCTAAATAAGGCTATAACAATAATCTCGACAGTAATAAATGTTTTCTAAAAAAAACAATTTTTTTGGTAAAAAGTTAATTGTCTGGAAAACCAGAAATATAAGCTGGGTAGAAAAAACGGGGTGGGAAAGGGGGTGGTTTTTGGGAATTCTCTGAAAAAATCAATCTTTATTCTAACAGTGTCATTATTTAGGTTTGACAGTTTTACAATTTATTTCAAAAGTACATAAACTTTTATTTCAGGGGTTGCGTACCGAGTGACTATCAACTTTTTTTTAACAGTTTTCTAACTTTTGCTCTAAACATACACAACTCTCTACGAAAAAGAACCAATGCAACTTTTTATTTTTACCAATGTTTTTTTCAATAATACCAATGAAATTTCTTTCTGTGTACACCCAACCAGCGGATGACAGATTTTAATACAGCTCTGCATAAGAAGCTTATATAAACTGTATAATAATTTGGCATATACAATTTCGGAAGGTTTAAAACAATTGTTGTATTGAAATCTTACAAATTTGTATTATTTTAATACAACATCTTTATAAAAAGCTTACAGAATTGTATATGCCAAGATTTTATACAATAGTTGCCAGATTTGTTTTATGGGTGTACCTGACCTGCACTATGTTTTAACATCAGTATTATCATCGATTGCGAGAGAGAAGAATTTGAAGCAGGCAGCTTTTTCACATAACGTAGTTTTCAAATTTTCTGCATAAACTTTTACTGTTCATATGTTCCGAAACAAGCTAAGGAGAGAAGACTTTTTCCTTAGGACACACAATGCCGTTATTAGCAGATATGCATTCCTTAACAAGTTCTCCGAACTGGAATAGTTATATTCGTTTTGTCAAAATCTCACAGACAGCAAAACTGACCCGTACTTCATTTCCCGGCTATGTTTTGTCAGAGTGAAGAGAGTTTTTTTTGCTGATAATCCACTGTTTTACCAATAATTTAAATTAATAATGGAAATTTAAATTAAATAAGCACCTTATCTTTGAAGCTCTTTTAACATTCGTTTTCTTCCTGATTCAGTCTAAATTTTGATCTTGTAGAATGCTTGGTTTCGTAATGTGGTTTCAGATCATACTCCTTAAACACTGCAACACTTTCCGATGAAAATAGGCAAACCAGCTTCCTTTTGTTCAACGTGAAAACGCGATGTTCCACATCAACCTCTCTCAGCTACCCACTCTATGCAGACATTTTAATAGGGGTAATGACGGCTTTGGCAGGTTTTGTTCTATTATTGGCAGGGGGTTTTTTATGACTGATTATGCTGAAATTTGGCCCAAACATTCTTTGCATATCAAAGAATATTGTGGCCAAATTTCATAAAATTCGGTCGACAAAAACCCCCCTACCAATAATAGAACAAAACCTGCCAAAGCCGTCTGTTCCCCTATGTAAAATATATTTTTTTGTTTCGAATTCAAAAAAAGAGCTGTTGGAACACAATAAAATTAAAGGACTCGATTAACAGACCTTACTTTTTTTAAACCAGTAATATCCTACAGTATTATGTAATAAATATTATGCATTCCAAGATAAACACTCAGATCGTGATCATCTCAATCACCCTCAGTTGAATTGCGTTAGAGCGCGCCCATTTACTTTACACACGGAGGCTGTTCAGTCATGGCAACCCCATTCGGCTGCTGATTAAATTTAACAGCATCCCAAATAACAATTTTGGTGCTAAAAGCTTCAACTTCTAGCCTTCTGCTGTATAATATTCGAATAAAAGCAGCCAATGCTGAATAGAAGAAAAGCCTCCGCAAATAATCCCTTAAACTTAACTTGACTATTACCCAAATATCTATCAGCTAGTCAATTTGTGCCAAATATATAATATATCTTTTATCGTTTATGCAGCTTTTATATAGTCATAAAACAGCTCTGTCGGAATTAGCAATCCAGCTTATTGGTTAATCGCTCATGTATGCAATTGTGTTGCTTGTTAGTAACTTCCCAGATTACGGCGAGTAGCATTCACATTGAAAACGTTTTCGCTCTTGTTATAGCACTAACAAAATAGCTTAAGGGCGCTATAAATGAACTAACGAAGCTTTTAGGAAACTTCTGTATCTTTAAAGATTGCACAACGTTTAAATAAACCTTATACTGCTTATTTTAATAGCTTATCAGTATGGAACGTCAAAACCGCAATGTTTACATTCGATTTTTGTTGCCGGAGCTGTGTATGAGCTATTGATTTCTGTAATGCAGCTTCAAAAGTATTCGCCTGCTCTTATAGCAACTGACAAAGCACTGTCATTGATGCTAGCAGATAGTGTAAGAAAAGAAGCCATTTAGGCTGTGAACCATTCCACCGATTCGTTTAACTTTTAGTTAAAATTTGACACTTCGATGGTTATTCTCCCATCGTGGTTTAAATTTTACTCCCGAGCCGACCCATTTGAGTTCTGACAGATTGATAGTTATTCGGAACAAAATGGATTTGGCGCTAATTTTCTCGCGAACAAAGTTTAACTATCGAACTGTCAAATCTAACCATGCTCCGGAGCAGGGTTATTTTTAACCACGGCGAAATAACCATCGAACTGTCAAATTTTAACTAAAAGTTAAACGAATCGGTGGAATGGTTCACAGCCTTAGAAGCAATATTTCTGTTGACGGTTACTGTTATAGGATTAGCAGCGGATGCTACTGTATGCAAGTCGAGAAAATGTTGCCTAAAAACAATTTCAGCGATTGATGATGCATAAAAGTTAGCCAACAAAACATGCTGATAGATGTTCGAATAATAGTTGAAATAATGCTGACAGTATAATATTCAAGCTTTTGTGCTAAAAGCAGCACGTAGGACTCTATCTAACGTTTATACAGCACGAAACTGAAAATAGCGTTAGTAAAACCAAGATTTTTTTTATGTACAGGTTATCCGACTTCGTCAGTAGATGGGAATAACCAGCGCGGGGGGGGGGGGAAACATACATTTTCAGTGCAAAACGTAAACAAACGAGCATAAATTCCATACAAAAATCCAAGATGGCTGAGTTGTGGATATTGACAAGTCGGATAACCTGTACATAAAAAAATCTTGAGTAAAACAACGTATTGGGTATGCGAAGAACCACATCCATAATTTTCTTTGTTATTTACATATGTCAAAGTCACGGTGATGAGAGAGCAGCAGCCATTGAATCAGGAGATCCGGAGTTCGAATCTAGGTAGCAACAAAATTGGTATTTCCGTTGTCACAAAAAAACATTAAATCAACTCCGAAATTTACTCTTCTCCAAATTATATTTAATCAGTGAATATTCAGTGGCTGTATAAAACTTATTTAACAGAATCAAAAAATCTGAATAAACGCGCCATTGAAGCGAATTATATTACTGAATGGTTTAGTAAAGATTGAGAAAAAATTGTATAACATGCTGTAAAGTTGTTGTGCAGGCACGTCAAAAACAGCTGAAAAGCTTCGCCAGATTTGCTGGTTTTAAGAATTGAATAGAAGTTCTTGATCATATGTATAGCACACATATTCAGCTTGAAGTCGTATAGACGAGTTGAAATAACATTTACATTGTCATTAAATGTTAGTTGGGTAGACTCGCACCCTGTGGAAAAGCTTATGGGCACGCTGCTGCGCAATCTTTGCTTGCGCATTACCACCGCGAAGAACTGAGGGTTTAAGAAGAGCGCGACAATACTAAAAAACCCAACTTAATTTACCGAAAAGTGATACTGCCTTTTTCGCATTTAGCCAAGACACCAACTTTATATGGTTCAATCGAAGGTTCAATGATCCATTTTCTTAATAACTTTTGAACACAACGGCCGATCGTCACAAAATTCAATAGTGATCTACAAGGCCTTACCACCTTTCGAATGCTTCGAATGCGAATGCTTGTTGCGAGAAAATCGGTTAAGGATTACTATATGAAAAGTTGTCTAATGTTTTACTTAGCTTTTGTGCATACACAATACACATACACACGGACAGACAGACATGTGCTCAGTTCGTCGAGCTGAGTCGATTGGTATATAACACTATGGGTCTCCGTGGCTTCTATAAAAAGTTCGTTTTCGGAGTGAAATGATAGCCTTTCGGTACAGCTTTGTTGTACGAGAAAGGCGAAAAGAAGCTTTCCGAACCACATAGAGAAGCTTGTGGGCCGGATATGAAGTATTTTCTGCCACGGTAAGCGGGCCACAAAAAATGAAGCCGAGGGCCGCATCCGGCCCGCGGGCCATACGTTAGGCAGCTCTGGTTTACAACGACCGGAGTTGTTCTGCTTTCGTTTAGTATGGTTAACATCTGCGGTGAGTTGCTCCATCCAGTTCCGAAATTCGAAGCCGCCTGCAGAGTGTACCTGCTTAATTTCTTGCGCCAGACGAATGGCGCACTCCGGAGTTTCGGTGCGGAACATAGCATCATCCACGTAGTGGCGTCTCTTTATAACATCAGCTGCCTCTGGGAACTCTCATGAAAATTGTTCCGCGTTGACATTTTTAACGTACTGGGCGCTAGCAGAGACTTAGATTTCGCCTGTTTCGTTCTTCCAGAAGAATCGAAAACATTGTTGATCGTCTTCTTGCATAAGGATCTGGTGGTACATTTCCCGTATGTCTCCGGTTATGCCAACTCGGTATTCACGGAACTTCAGCAGAATTGCAGAAAGTGAATATTGTCCAGTATCAATTGCCGTGTTTATTGGGGTTGAATACTGGAAAGATAGGCAAGTACCATACTTCTGAATAGTGCTTGTTTAGGTCTTCATCTGAAAGTTTGCCTACGTATCTTTTTCCAAGAACCTATTCGGAAATCTATTGCTGTATGGCACTGGCTAGTTCTGGGTCTTTCTTCATTCGTCTCTTGAGGCCGTAGTACCGATGCAAAGCCATTTATTTTGCTTTCGGGAAGGCGAACTTGGACAGCGGATCTTTTTTGACCTTCGTGATGCCCAGACTGTAAATCGAGAAGTATTCCTTGGCCACTTTATGTATGTCTTCGTCGGATTATTGGCTGCACTCACAAACGTGAAACGTGTAGTGAACGAAATTCGAAGCCTCGCTGTGGTGTAGGAGTCGATTTTAGGCAGATTTCGGCAATGCGGATACTTTTGCATCATCTCCTTCTTGCTCAGTGTTTGATATGGAAGCATCAGCTCTTTCACCGTTCGAACATCACTTAGCTGGTACACTTTGGCGTAGTTTTGTGTTCCGGTTGTTTTCAGGTTTACCACGCGCGAGCTGTTCTCGTTTCGTTGGGTACCACCTGTCCATCGAAGGCAGAGCGAGTTGACAGGACCCTCTAGCTTCAATTGATCAGCTTGAATATTTTCACCATCAACGTTGATCTTTTCAAAGTTTCAATGAGAATGACTCGCAATTGCAAGCTAAGGGGATGACAAACATATGGATAACCTAAACCAGTTACGTAAATTTAATTCATTAAATCTGTACACGATTCTAGAATAGACTAAGCTTGATATTCCTGAGGATAATACAGGGCGATTTTGTCAGTTCTATTCTGCTTAAACTGTACATCCAAAATTTCATTGCGATAACACCTTATTGCCACGGTTTGCAATCAGAGTATTGAAACAAATTAATTTTTGTTTGTTAAATATTCCTACTCATAATTTGAATCAAGCAATAAGATACAGTTGAATAAGTAGCAATATATGTAGCTCAAATAGCCCATGATCGTTTCATTCATTCTGTCTGTATTACCTCTCCACTCCGCATACCTACTTGAAATTCAGCTAATCTATCTAATTGGTATTTGTGGTTGTTGTTTCTATTTGATTTGTTTTGTTTGTAAAAATGCACTCATACTTACTCCTTAGTGATATGGACGCCTCCTTTAAAGCCGTTATCAAAATGACCTTTGCCCCGGCCGCCGGCCAGAATCTGTGCTTTGATGACATACTCATTCACGTCTGCCAGAGGAGAATAGATAACAAGCATAATAATAATTGTTGATATGAATAGCGAATTTTTAACAATCATATACTTACTGAAATCTTTAAGAACACTTTCATCTTTCTTGCCTTCGAGCACCCGGAACGCCTGTATGGCAACTCCACTCTCCGCCAGCAACTTCTTGCTTTGGTACTCCAATAGATTCAAATGGCGCACGGATTGGGTCACTGTTTGCAAGAACGGTTTCCTGGAGAGTAGTTTCGCCGAAACCTTGGACAGCGCTACCGAAGTCATCCTTACTCAATCACCTGTGGAACGAGAATGCAAGATGATGATAACAAGACAAAACGATGTGTGCGGAAGAGAACTGACTTATTGATAGAAAGCTCCAAAGAGCAGATTATTTTAAACTCTGTCAAAATTCACAAATCAAATCAAACATCAACTTAAGGATGAGCTCATATTATAACGAAGCATCCTGCTGTTAGGGATTATATTGACGTTGATGGATATTTTATTTAAAAAAATATATTTAGGATGAAAGCCTATTCATGATAAACATATGATAAAGAGTATCTTCATGTAAAAATTCTCTCATTTTATTTTTAGTTATTATTTATAATGATATCAAGTGATAAAACTCATAATCTAAAAAGTATATCTTATTAGGAATTGTGAAACTTGTATTGTCCAGATGATCATAATGCATAAAATGTATTTTTTATTCATAGTTTGTTTAATTTATTGGACACGATAACCTGTTAGTCACTTTTTATTAAGTAATATAAGCCAAAACAAACTTTGTGTTCTCATTTAATTTAATTTCAAGGCCTACTTTTCACTTCAAACAACTTCATCAAACTCATCAATGTTATAAAATTATCACTTCCTCAAGGTATATGTTTGCTTTTAGTCCATATGAATTTTACGCAATTACACTTAGGTAGGTATAATTGTAGCATTTCATTGTCGTTTCTTCAAATTAGACTTGCATTTTTAAGAAAAGCGAAAGTATGTTTTAAAATTCCGTTCCAATACAGTAGGTATGAGGAACTCAAAAGATCACTTTGGGCGGTTAGTTTATTATAGCGTTGATAGCACGACAGTGTAGATCGGAATCTGGAATAATTTTCTTATCACCTTGTATCATTATTCATACAATTTAGACTATGGACTTTCAACATGTTATTCAGTCTTGAAGACATTTTTCTAATAATTGATTGTGATTCAAACTGATTTTTCCACCTTCTAGTTTTGTGTAGCGTGTAGCTAGATTCTTGAAGTGAAATAGGCGAGTCACTTGAAGTAAAGACGATTCGAGCGTATAAACAGTGTGAAATTAATCGAATTGAACTGATTGAAATCTGGGAAATTGGAATTTCTTGCCACTAATCCAAAAGTATATCTACTTCAACAATATTTTGGACTTCAATTCTAAGAAAAACGCGAATGTTGATTTTTTTAGACATCTTACTATGCCGGCATTTCATCACTACCATAGAAATTGTTACGAAATCATTATTTTTGTGGAAGCCTCAAGCGAATGATTCGTTATCTGTGATTGATTACCCGATTGTTTATGTAATCCTTTTTATTATAACTTCTATATACGCACGATAGATTCCACTGATGATTAGCGAAATTAATTGAACAATATTTTACATGTGCAAAATAATATCACACTACTCTCACCTTTGGAATTACAAATTACCCTCAAAACAAGACACCCAAACGAACAAAACTCTGCGACACTGATGTGGTAGCACAACATCACTATAAAAAAAATACACGAGAGGACCGTGTGTTCTACACATGAATTTGCGCATGTTGTCAATACAAATCAATATCACGTGTAAAACAGATGACATGGCTCATTCAAAACTGAGCATTTTTTTATAAACAAACCACACGGTATTAACGTGTAAAGCAAATCGAATTCGGTTGCTCGAATTGTCATAGCCGCTTGTTTGATATATGATATCTAAGAATAATTGTGTTGATTTTCATTTGAATTGTGAGTGAATTTCGTGTTTTCTTTCACATTTTAATAATGATTGCATATCCGTCCGGATTCCGATTTCCGTCATCGGATCGAAATCCATTTCAAGAAACATAGTTTTCCTATAACTTCGACGAATCAACGGTGGAAATATAGAAAAACGTCTCGTTGGTTTTCGAACCTCTGACGGAAATTGATATCCGGACAAATCAAGTTGGTAAAAATGTAATATCCACAGTGGGTGGTTGCATTTATTATTTTAAAAGAAGTTGAACCACACCAACTAATACTATTTTACGAGCTGAGGCCGGCGATTTTGTCTTTGAACAGGTGAGTGCTTTTATTTTCCGAAATCTGCAACCGGTAAATAAGGTTTTTATTATCCACACAGATCACAAAAAAATCAAGTTACCTACATCTAAAAGAGCTGCTGCCGGAGAACATGATCGGTTCGGTGCTTATTCCTGCTAGCAAAAAGCCGCCACGAAGTACATACGTCGCAAAGGATAGTCGGAAGAGGCCGGTATTGACGATGCGTCTTCGCCGTTTTGAGTATAATTCCATCTTATTTGATCCTGCTGCTGCTAAAGCAGGAAGGGAACATGCAATCAATTAGAAAAAGTACCAAATTAGTATGCTCTGATGCAATTCAACATAAACGAGGAGCCACAGCAGGTCAGCCAGATTTTCCAGAGCAAGAAAATTTATTTTAAAATATTAATATATATGTATTAAATTAATGGGATTCAACCGTATAACGAAAGTCGCATTCCGGATGGATTAAATTAAACGAAAACAAATTATTAAAAGAAGTGAAAAATCTACATTTCCTGTCGTTTAATTACAGTTCCGAAAAATATGGATTAATTTTTTTTTTTGGGAATTCCTTCGTAGATTTATAGACGTTTATAAATATTTTTTTTCAATTGGTTGAATCAAACATTATACTATACTTGTGTTTACTTAAGATAGCAGGTGAACTTCACTTTTTTCATTTATTTGGCAGGGTTGCATGTTCCACACATCTTCTGCCCTTCCGGTCACTCAACAATAAATAATGTCTCCTTTTTTATTCATAAATTAATAAGTGCAAATTAATATAAAATCAGTTCACAATTGATAATTGAAAAATGTTGCGGCCTTTCGAAACATGCATGAACATGTGCGTTTTTATTGAAATAATGACACATGGAGGATCGTCTGAATCGTCTGAATGCATACTCAAATTCGTTTGAATTAATTCATAACATGTTTCTGATAAACATATGGCATCGTGGTGTATCAATTATATAATTTGCTATAAACATAGTCATTTGAACTGAGTTTGTGAAGAACATCTCAGTGATGTGAAATACATCAGACTTGATGGTGTAATTTGGAATGAAATATCAACATTCTGAAACACACGAGTCGAACGTGTATTTGTTATGGTTATTCATGGATGTGCATATCATATGGTAGTGTATCAATAATGAATTTGGATGTATACAATGACATTTGAACTGAGGATGTCAAGAACATCGTAGTGATGTGGATTGCACTAGAATTGATGGTGTAAGCTGATTGAAAATATCCATATTCCGAAAAACATGAATCGAACGTGTATTTTTTTATCAGTGTACGGATAACGAGAACACTCACTACTAGCGAGGTTGCAGCTCCCAATGGCGACATTTGGAAAAAGTTTAGTGTGAGTGTAGAACGGCGGTGTTATAGATACACGGAACATAAACGAAGCGTATTTGAAATTGGTAAAGCCAAGGGTAAAACTTGGTAAAATTGGTAATATGTCTGCTAATAAACTTATAAATTTGATAATAATATTTGGCATTGATATGGTGAATTTTGTGGATTAACAAAAGTAGCAAGAATAATTATTTTTTAACTAAACATACTTCTAACATATATATATTAGAGTGGGGCGCAGTTGTATGGAAAAACGCCAACTTCGTCCGATCAAGTGAGATCAAGGTTTTTCTGACTCGTTTTGGGACCCCAATCAACTGTGCAAATTATGGGCTCGATTGGTTGCAACCTCGCATGCCGCATCGCGTTTTCAATTTACATGGAGATTAGTATGGGAAAACGTACTTCTTTACATTTTTGCTCTTAGCGGCTTCAATTTATCATCAATCACGTGACTCAATACGTTAGCATCTAGTCTGGAAGATGCTGAAAGACTTTGCCGAAGAAGGTACGTAGCTGAAAGGTCTACAAAAAATGTTATTACGTTTTGAAAATTGATTGTGTAAAGCATATGCAAGAAATCAATGTTTCTGCCAGCACTACCAGACAACCTATGGTTCTCGAAGGGCAAAACCCCATCTTCCTTCTTGTCGGATTTTTTTCTTTGTGAAATGATTCCGGATAGCTCCCATTAGCTCTAAAGCCCTATAAGATCAATTATTTTGAAATAATACTCAGTTAAATTATTGGTCTACGTAGTACGGCAGTGCTGGCATAATAAACGATTTTTTGCATATGGTTTGAACACTCAATGTTCGAAGCATTATAACTTTTTTCGTGGTCGTTCCAGCAACGTGCCTTTTTCAGCAAAGTTTTTCGGCATCCTTTGGGTTAAACTTTAACGCAATGTGCCACTTGGTTTACGATTAACTGAAGCCTCTAGTAGTAGAAATGCAAAAATATACGTTCTCCCATACTAATTTCCATACAAACTTCAAACGCGATGCGGAAAGCGAGGAAGCAACCAATCGGTCCCAAATTCTGCCCAGTTGTTCAGGACCCAGAATGGCTTCGAAAAATCATTGATTTGAAAAAATAACCATGACGCCCCACTCTAATATATATATACCGACCAAGGATGTTATCGATCATTTAGTACTTTGCGTTCGATCATTTAGTAGTTTGTCAATAACTCATTCGTGAAGCTGAATTTCAAAATGTGTTGTATGGTGGACTTCTAGTGCGAAGGTTTTTCCACAACTCTGCCTAATGGTCCTTTGTTTGAATTCCAGTAGTAACGGAGTTATAGCTATAGTTTCAGTAACTTAGACTAAATGATAACAAAATTCCAATCATTTAGTTAAAGTTACTGCAACTAGCGACATAACTCCATTATTAGTTGAATTCTCACAACGAACCATTAGGCAGAGTTGTAGAAAAACCTTCGCACTAGAAGTCCACCATACAACACACTTTGAAATTCAGCTTCTGGAATGAGTTATTGACAAACTACTAAATGATCGAACGCAAATTACTAAATGATCGATAACATCCTTGACCGACTAGCTACATGTACCCGGCTTAGCGCGGGATTAAAATGTAAATTATGCAATACTTCACACATAGGTATGTAGATAGATTCGTTGAAAGATAAATCGATACGTTAATTTACAATGTTATGAAAACTCATATGTGAATATGTACGTTATGTGGAAGATATTGATTTGAAAAATGTATTGGAGGTAACCACTTTCCCTTCGATGGGACTCGAACCCATGACCCTACAGTACGCTAGACTGGTGCTTTAACCAACTAAGCTACGAAGGACCTCCGTCGGCCTTCGCAACCTAGCGGCTACTGAACGAGCTCGAGATTCCCAAATTGGACGCATAGTCAAATCACTCGCAATCCATTTATCAAGCCAATACTTCCACATGTGTATTGTACACGTCCACATTAGAGGAGCGAGAAGATACATTTTTCAAATCAATATCTTCCACATAACGTACATATTCACATATGAGTTTTCATAACATTGTAAATTAACGTCCAAGTCGGGTGGTTTAATCCCCGGAAATAGGCAATTACCTTTGATTGAACTGAACTTGAGTTGCGTGCTTTTGCGTACGCAATGCGGTCGGGTCTGAGCTTGACGACCGACTGGCAAATAGCTTACACAACCTCACTTGATCAGTACCGTTGCTGATGAAGAATGTGTATAGCCGCCAGACATTCTAAATACTCACGCTCCTCTAATGTGGACGTGTACAATACACATGTGGAAGTACTGACTTGAGAAATGGATTGCGAGTGATTTGACTATGCGTCCAATTTGGGAATCTCGAGCTCGTTCAGTAGCCTCTAGGTTGCGAAGGCCGACGGAGGTCCTTCGAGCCTTGGTTGGTTAAAGCACCAGTCTAGCGTACTGTAGGGTCATGGGTTCGAGTCCCATCGAAGGGAAAGTGGTTACCTCCAATACATTTTCCAAATCAATATCTTCTACATAACGTACATATTCACATATGAGTTTTCATAACATTGTAAATATAACAATTGTTCCGTTCCAGGTCATCCAAGAATTTCCTGGAGACAACACGCGTAACCAAGGACCTAAGGTCTACAAGCGTAGCGAGAAAGCTGTTATCTCTTGTAAAAAATGGCTTATGCCCTATTTGATAAATTAAACCAAATTCCGTTCCAGGTCATACAAGAATTCCCTGGAATATAGGTCTTGAGGTCTACCCGCGTGGCAATAACCGATGGGCTGTTATCTCTTTTTTAAAATGGTTTATGCTCCATATGATCTATGAAACCTAACTCAATAAGACTTAAGCAGCCGTTCCTTTCCTGGTCATCCAAGAATTCCCTAGCCGCGGATTCATACCAAATATGTCTTTCGAATATTTGTCTTTCATTTGCGTCTCAAATCCACACACATGAGATGTAGTACTTTTAAAGAGGATACTTAAAATGAATAAGGGTACTTCACTAAAGGGGTTCCTCGATCAAGAGCGGTGAAATAAAATAAACTGTTTCAGTTGAGGTTTCAGAACAGACTGACTATCTGGTTTTATTAATTATATACTCGAGCCCTTCGACTCAGTTCGTTTGTCCGAGCGACAAACGTCAAATGACATTTCAGAGCGCATAGGGGTGCGCAAGTAACTATAACAATTCTTCCCCTTTTACTATGTTATAACAATAATCGGAACGCGAAATAAATTCACGAGAGTTCAAACAATTCAAGAACAAATATCGAATTCAAATCATTGAGAAACTAAATCTAATCCGAAAATTTCCAAAATTCAATCATAATGATAATCAGCACTACGGTGTTCTTTCCTAGGGCGTTTCGATCTTCGGAGCTCCACCACCCGACGACTTTCGGAAGTTCGACGTTTTCTTTCCTCCCTCCCTTCGGAGCCTGTTCCTCTTCCACTTCGCCACTGGCCAGTGGGCTATTCGTCACATCGCCAGTGGGCGGCTCGTCTCCAGGGTACTCATATCGTCGTTCATTCCGCTGGCTCGCTCCTCCCTCGTAATCAAAAACATTCGGCCCTCGCCATTGAGTTGTTGCTTTAGAGATCCTGACCTGTGATCTTTGCGCCATTATCACCACGTTTCCAACGCATATCTGTAAAACATGTTGAGAGTACTTTTAATAAACGTGGCTTTAATCCATCTGGTCTGATGTTGGGGACTATTATTTTTGTACCACACTTCATCCCCAGTCATCAGATTGTCAATAGCATCATGGTAAATTTTAGGAGAAATTCTATTCTGATGTTCTGTATGACCTTCATCATCTACATGTGGTACTTCCATATGACGTTTAAAACTATTTTTAGGATTAACTAAATCTAAAATAGTCTTTGGTTTATATGAAAATATTCTTTCAGATGGAAAATGTCCATCTTTCGTTAAATTATTATTTCTAAAGTTGAATAAAACAAATTTATCTGGTCTTCCAGATCCAACTCCGAAATCTCTGGGTCCATTAGAAACCTTTTAAGTACTTCCTTTACCGTTCTAACCAGCCTTTCTGCTTGACCATTACTTGATGGATTATATGGTGGGCTTTTCATTACTTTAATGCCTTGCTTTTCTAAAAAGTCAACAAATGTCTTGGAGTTGAAAGGAGGACCATTGTCCGAAACTAAGACGTCCGGTAGACCGAACCGCGCAAAAAATTCTACCAGTTTTTTTAACACTTTGTTTCTATCCGTACCACGTCTCATCAATTCAATTTCGATCCACTTGGAGAAACTATCAACCAATAACAGGTAAGTACAGTGTTTGTAAAAGAAAAAATCAATATGAATCCTGCTAAACGGTCTCGTAGTTGGTATCCATTTAGATATTTCTTTTGGCTTATGAACTATTGCCATACTGTTACATGCCTCACAGTTAGTAACATATTTGTCTATATCTGCATTAATACCATACCAATATACTGTACTGCGTGCTAATTGCTTCATTTTGATAAGTCCTGAATGATTTCCATGCAACAGTTTTAAGATGTTTTTTTGGAACACCTGGGGTATAATGACTCTGTCCCGAAAAAGGAGACATCCGTCTACCAATTCTAAATCCAAAAAATTTGAAAAGACATCTGAAAATTCTTTGTCTATTCTTTCGGGCCACCCATTGACCATAAAACATTTAACTTTCTGCAGGAACGGGTCGTTTTTTGTTGCTTCCGCTATTAACTTAAAGTCGATGGTTATTTCCTTACTAAAATTTATACTTTTAATGGCTTCTGTATCCAAATAATCAGGAACTTCTTGTGGTAATGGAAATCTTGAACAGAAATCAGCGTTCCCTAATTTATTTGATGGTCGATAGATAATGCTGAAATCATATATAGCCAAATCTAAAACAAATCGTTGCAATCTCGTCACATAAATCGAGTTTTTTCCTTCTTTTCCGAAAATTCCCACTAAGGGTTTGTGGTCTGTATAAACAGTAAAACTTTGTCCGTAAAGATATTTGTGGAACTTTTTAATAGTGCATACTAAAGCCAACGCCTCCAAATGTAGAATAGGATACTTTCTTTGTGCACTGTTTAATGAGAATGATGTAAAACAAATCGGTTTTCTGTTCCATCTATCACGTGGGCTATTAAACCCCAAGACCGTAGCTCGACGCATCCGATATTACAACAATCGGTTTTTAGGGTCGTAAAACTCTAAAAAATTGTTTTTATCAGTAAACTTTTACTCTTGGAGAAAGCTCTCTGACAATTGTCATCCCAGATGTATTGTACTTTATTTTCAATAAATTATATAATGGAAATAATTCAGAAGATAAGTTGGGTATAAACTTGTGATAATAATTTAGTAAACCTAAGTATGATTTCAACTCTGACTCATTTTTAGGAGCATTTGCTTTCTCTATAGTTAATATTTTATCGGGACAAGGCTTAAGCCCTTTGTCACTAATAATGTGTCCTAAATGTTGAAGCTCCTTAACAAAAAATTTGCACTTTTCAAAGTTTACCTTTATGCGAGCCTTAGCTAAACGTTCCAATACTAACAAGAGCTTGATCTTACAATCCTCAGCTGTCGTTCCAGCAATTAAAACGTCATCCAAATAACAAGAAACATTTTCGATACCTTCCAATACTTTATCCATGACTTGTTGAAAAATAGAGGCACTCGAGGATGCCCCTTGTGGCAATCTATTGTATTTGTATAAACCTTTCATTGTATTGATAACCACGAACTGCTTGGACCTCTCCGTCAATTCTAATTGGGTGTATGCCCCTTCAAGGTCAAGGGCACAAAACACTCTACAACCAGCCAGATTAGCAAAAATATCTTGTGATGTAGGTAAAGGATATGAATTAGGTATCAGAGCTTTATTAATAGAAACTTTACAATCTATGACTAGACGGATTTCATTATTTTTCTTCATTACTATGATGATTGGAGAAGCCCATTCACTAGTATCAACTCGAGTAATAACCATTTCTTTTTCTAATTTGTCTAAATAATCGGAAACTTTATCCTTCAATCTATAAGGCACGTCGTAAGCTTTTTTAAAAATAGGAGTTTCGTCCCTCATAATCAATTCTGCTTTAAATCCATTGATAGGGGTGGTGAAGTTTTTCGTAAATACGTTTTTGAATTTGTTTTTCAAATCATCAACGGCAATTCCGCCGGATTCATCAATTCTGTTGATTTGTAAAGAATTTGTAAAAAAATGTCTCCAATCGGGGTAAAACATGTCCAGCCAAGTTCGACCAAAAAGCGGGTAAAATCATTGTCACAATCTAACACTAGTAGCTGCATTACCGCCTCTTTGCCGTTTATTTTTACCAAAACCCTTGCTTCCCTTCAATTTTCAATTTTGTTCCGTTAACAACCATTAATGGTTCATTGTATTTACGCAGTTCATTGATAAAATTCGACGAATATTGTCTTTTACTAATAACAGACACAGACGCGCCACAATCAATTTCCATTTTCAAACATTTTTGCTCTATTTCCACTTCTACTAAACAAGGGTTACTAATTTTGTTTATAGACGCCACCATCATACATTGAAGATTACCTGAGTCGCTGTCGTCATCATCTTCGTCGTCCCTAGTACGCATTCTCTCCAACAGCTCCGTAATGTGACGGTCAGCGGAGGGTCCTGGTCTATACGATTCAACTAGGTTGACTGCATCACGGTTAAGGTTCTTTAGTTTGAAGCACTTTTTACGGATGTGACCTTTCACACCGCAAAAATTGCATATCATTTGTGAATAGTCAGGTCGTGTCCACTGTCTTTGTCTTCCAAACTGTCCTCCCTGCTGCCGAAAATTCCATGCCTCCGATCCTTGGATTCTGTGCGTTCGCTCTGCCGGTCGAAACCCTAATCTGCTCCTTACAGGCCCTCTGCTATTGCTTTCCCTATCATCACTTCCTTCTTGGTCTTTCCGAACGAAATCATAAACCTTGGATAATCTTGTCGCCGCCACGCCCATGTGTACATTTGGCCTATTTGCAACTGCGGCTACCATAGCTGGATGCACTAAGTTCGGTTGATTAGCTGTCCCTGCATTCGCTCTAGCTACTTCCCATGTAGCGATTATTTTCTCTGCATTTGCTAGATTTAATTTGTCTTCACTTAATAGGCGCTGCCTAAGATTGTTATCAGTAATGCCGGCAATAAGGCGGTCGAGTATTGCGACCTCCTTAAAGTTCTCAAAGCAACAAAATTCTGCTTGAAGTTTCAAGTTTAAAATGAAATCTTCCGTTGACTCATCTGGGTTTTGTACTCTGGTACCAAATTTGTACCTTTGTACTAGATCAGGGTCTGTTTTGTCCAGACGATTCTTCAACTTGGACACAATATCATCTAGTGCTGCATGTTCAAAGTTTCCCCCCGGAAAAAGAAGCTTCATTTCAGCGAATATTACTGGACCACTCATGGTGATGAAATAGGCCAGTTGGTCTTCTTCCTTCACCTTATTCACCCTGAAGAAATATTTTAACCGGGTGAACCAATCGTTAAACGATGTTCCCCTACGGTAGGGTTCTAGTGAGAAGGCTACACTGGAGCTCATTGTACGAACTACCAAAGCCAACAAGTTTCTTTTTATGTAAAATATAGAACCAAAGCCAAATATTTAATAAAAAAAATATCACAGTATCATTCAAAACAAATTGTCAATTCATTTAGCAATACGTAATCACCGCATATACAATGTTCAGCATAAAATAAAATAGAAATAAACAAAAAATATCACATTAAATTGTCTATAAAATCACGATTATCTAGCCAAAATTATTTGATAAATTACGACACATTAACATGAGGACTCACCCTGAAATACAATTAACCAGTCTGCGGCTTGCTTTTAGATTCCGTCGAACACCACTAAATTTCCGTGAAAACCAAAGGGACTGAATTCCTCAGCGGATGGAGAGAATTATCTCGAATCCAGCTATCCGACTCCGTTGAGCCCTTTTGCCTGAAATACCGGAACGAGGCTCGATGCTTAGCACGCTGCTTAAAAAAACCTTTATTCAATAAAAGAGAATAACTATTAACAATATGTTAAACAAAAGACAACACAATAAAACATTTGTTCTGTCAATGCGAATAAAGATTTTTATTCTGGTCACCCTATTATTTCCAATCACACAATACAGTGAAAAGGCCTTTTCGCTTCTTACCACCGCGATTACCAAAATGACGCTATCTTTCCACGCTTTTAGCTATTCGCTGAAAAGAAAACTTTTCTTTTTGAGTTTTCTTTCAGCTACACACTTTACTTACGATTCAGCGACGTCTGCGGGTTTCGGATGATTGGTTGTAGAATAAACTCAATATCTTAATTCTCGCCGGCGTTAGGAGATAGTTCAGCACACAATGGCTACACCAACGATGTGCGCGGTTGGTAGTTTCCGATGATTATTCGCTTCCAATTTGCACCGTCGCAATCAATAAACTAGTGGGTTTTTAGTCACTTTTTGCACACGCGTTATGTTCTTCTGCTCGTCGCCACTTTTAAAGAGGATACTTAAAATGAATAAGGGTACTTCACTAAAGGGGTTCCTCGATCAAGAGCGGTGAAATAAAATAAACTGTTTCAGTTGAGGTTTCAGAACAGACTGACTATCTGGTTTTATTAATTATATACTCGAGCCCTTCGACTTAGTTCGTTTGTCCGAGCGACAAACGTCAAATGACATTTCAGAGCGCATAGGGGTGCGCAAGTAACTATAACAGTACGATCTCCAAATCGTCCTGGAGTTTGAATCAAATGGTCTGCCGTATCAACCAAGGCCTCCATGATATCTCCAGCCGCAGTAATAACCCAATTATATCCTCCGAGTGTTTGTCGTTCACTGGCGTCTCAATTGTAGGCATATAAGTTGTTCTAAGATCTAAGAGCACATAAGTGGGTTATTACCACGGCTGGGGACATCATGGAAGACATTGTGGATTCGGTAGATCATTTGATTCAAACTCCAGAACAATTTGGAGATCTTACAACATCTCATATGCCTGGATTTGAGACGCAAGTGAAAGAAAAATACTCGAAGGACATAATTGGATTGATACCGCGGCTGAGGACATGCCTTGGTTGATTCGGCAGACCATTTGATTCAAACTCCAGAACAATTTGGAGATCTTACAATAACGAATATGCCTGTGTTTGAGAAATTAGTAAAGGACGAATACTCAGAAGACAAAATTGGATTGACACCGAGGCTGAGGACATCGTGGAAGCCTTGGTTGATTCTGTAGACCATTTGATTCAAACTCCAGGACAAATTGCAGATCTTAAAATATCCCATATACATGAACTTGAGACGCAAGTGAAAAACAAATACTCCGAGGGCATGAGTGTTGTAGGGTTCAGATATTATTCTGATACGTGCATGACGTCATAAACCAATCACATGCACTAATACAATTGAACGGATAAACATACAAGACCTGGGAGGCAGGGACCTTGGGGGAGAGATGACAGGGAGGGGATGGGAAAGGAGAAGTAGAGGGACGTGCAAGGAAGAATCCGGATTCTTGACGGTCGCTGGATGCGGGCCGACGCTAAGCACAGGAGGACAACGATGGTCAAGGATACTACAAATGGCGACGAGGATTAAAACGTGAGTATTATTAAATTGTGCATTTCTTTATATAAAATTGTTGTATGCATTTTGGCAAAGTGAATAAAAAACGGAGGAGATGGATTCTGCATACAACAGCAGATGTTCACAGTGTGGCAACTGAATGCCCTGTTGAAAACCAAACTGGGAACATAACGAGTATGCTCGCAACTGGTAATTGTGCACTGGAGAGAAAGCATTTGAATCGTAATATGTTCGGTTGGTGTTGTATATTTGGGGGAATTTATTGTACTGATTTGGGAATCAGTAAACCATTTGAATGCCAAATGAACCAGTTGAGTTGAGTGAGACTTGATGATTGCTGATTCGGGAATCAATGAAACATGATTTGTGCGTCATATGATCGAGAGTCAATGAAGACTTTGAGAACTGTGTGCTGATTTGATAATTCGTGAATATGGTGAATCAGTGTAGAAAAAATCGATGCTTGCCGATTTAAGAATCAGTGGCGGATCAACTAAAAAAAAAAACTTGGTTCAGGAATTGACTGACCTTTGCTGCTTGGAGAATCAGTGAAGGTGGTCAATCGGTCGAGGAAGAGTCGATTTGGGAATCGACTGATGTTCACTGATTTGAGAAATCAATGAAAAGGTAAAAATTGTGATTGAATGCGATATGAGAATCGAATCATTACTGATTTGGGAATCAGTAGAAAAGGTGTGTCAATTGATTGATTGTCGATTTGGGAATCGACTGATGTTTACTGATTTGGGAATCAGTGGAGATGTATAGTTGAATAAAAGTCGATTTGGGAATCGAATGATTACTGATTTGGGAATCAGTAACTTGGTGTGCCAATTGATTGATTGTCGATTAAGGAATCGACTGACATTTACTGATTTGGGAATCAGTGGAGAGGTGTATTAGGTGATTAAGAGTCGATTTGGGAATCGAAGATTTGCTGATTTGGGAATCAGTAAAAGTGGTAAGTCAAATAAATGACAGTCGATTTGGGAATCGGTTGAAACTTGCTGAATTGGCAATCAAGTGAGGTCAATAACCAAGAAACGTGAAAACTGGATTTCGATGCCTTTGTAAGAGTTCAGGCTAGGCTAGTAATGTGGATTGGTCGTTAGGAGAAGTGAATGCTGGAAAATGCTGGTATCTAAATAATGAATATATCGAAATATAAAAAGGATAAACGTATGAACTGAATTGAATAAGATATGAATTGATAAGACTAAGAAAAACTTAAATGTTCGAGAAAGGCAAACCATCGAAATAGTGAAGGATATACAAAGCATTGCCGTGCAGAGTCGACTGTATGTATGTTTGATATGGGCATGACTGAGAATCAGTAGGAGAACTGATTTAGAGTCGATTTGGGAATTTACAGGTGATTGCAGATGTTGGAGTCAGCGACTCGATTGGTAAATGTTGCAAGTCGTTTTGGAGTGGACTGGATTTGGATATGAACATTTGTGGAACGGTGATGATATGGATATTTGTCAGGAGATGGTACGGTACATGCCAGGTTTAGGGCTGCTTTGTTTGCGGTGTGCTGTTGTTTCGGTTCTAGTCTGGAGCTGATGGAAGATTACTTCAATTGGTGGAAGCATTGGATATATGAGTAAATTACGTGGAGTTTATGCTCGATATGGTTGTGGCTTAGTATTTAATGGGGTTGGAAAGTGATCAAGTGTTGTCAAACTACGAGGTGTCGAGTGTGAATTTGATATAGTTTGTTGACCAGTTGACAATGAATGTCGTTGTATGGCTTGGCTTATTTGTGCATATAATATAAATGTGGACTAGGTGGTGAAGTTGTACTAATAACACACCACTGGTAGTCATACCAGGGTACAAGTGGAAAATCTGAAACTCATCATTCATTCTGATTAAAGTTTGTTGGAAGGATGTACCTATGTGAGGCATCGTGGGGTTTGGGGACCTGTTAGTATGGCCATGTACCGCGTTTGCTACTCGTTTGAAAAGCGATTTTGTATGGGAGCGACAGCTGAGTCTTGTTTTGGTTTTGACATCTGCACAGTTTATTACACGTACTTTGAGCACTTTGGCGAGTGGTTCTGGGAGCAGTGGAGAGAGCATGCGCTGCTTTGTTTGTTACAGTAGGCTTTGTAACAGGTACTGCTTATGAGACACTATTCAATGTTATTATTGGGCCAGCAGAACAAAAGTGTAAGAGTTGGATTGTCTCGATGACTTCGGTGGATATGCCGATGACTGATCGCGTGAGCATGGTGCTTTGAAGGGGACGAGCTCCATAAGCGGAGTGATGCTAGCGCTGAGCGGTGATTTGTTTTGAATAATGGTAGGTAGCCGTAATTAGGTAGCCGAATTCGGCAAATTGTAACAGCAATGTTGAGTATACTAGTATATATAACGACATATACCTCAGAATAACAATTGCAGGATTCATACATGGGTTCGAGGTGAGATAGACACCTGTTCTCTTTAATTATATCTTGAGTAGCCAACTTATACAAATTACTCGTTTACTACTAATCTTCTGTGAGTTTCTCTTGGGTGGAGTACTGCACGTTACACTGAAGACGTGACTTTTGAAAGAATTTTGTTGAATGGTGGTGGTTGGCTTCTCAAAAGAGATAGTGACCACTTGGAATTGAATTCTAAAATGAAGAATCGATATTCGGGTTTCTTTCAGGAAACGATGAAGCTAATCGTACTGAGCGCGTCAGATTTTTTCTGACTCAGGAACATTGTTTATTTTAAATTTTAACCTAGGTAGATGAAAGGTGCTTCCTCGACATTTTTGGTTTTGTTTGACGTACAAAATAAGGTGGTATAATATGGTTTCAGATGCACTAGCAAAACACTCAAACTTGGACAGATAATATATGGGACTGACTTTGGTTGGTTCATTCGCTCTGAAATGTGGCCTTTTCAGCAACAAGAGATGTTCAATTGCTGTCTGTTTTTGAAAAACAAAAATGTCATTTTACTGACTTAGACTATTATCAGAATTTATATAACATCGGTTCATTTATTCCTGACCGATGCAGTATTGTTTGTAATCATAAACGAGATAGGACTTTAGGACCCAATTATTTTGAAATAATAGGAGAGAAGAGATAACCGTTTGTGTTTTAAGGGAAAGTTGTTAGGATAGTCTGCGGACTTTCGAGAGCCAAATGTTGCACATATAATTAGGAAAAAGCTATCTTTGTGACGGAATCTGTACCTTGCATTGTTGGTTTAAATGCCTACTGCCTGTAGAAAGGCAGTTGTCATGTAGTGGTGGTATAGCACCGTTAATTGGTCGTTTCGAGAGAATAACGCCGTAAGCAACAATTCAGTAGATTCTACAGAATTGTCTAGAGACATTAAGCCAGCAAGGAGAATGAGCCTAACATGACCTGAACTTTAGGGTAACCTGTTACCTCATGAGCCTAAGAAAATGATTCACGTTAGGGTAAACCTCGACTAAAATTACGCTATATTGCAACATCGTGTTAGGCGTTTGTTTATTCCAAACGTCTGCGTTAGGGTAACATTAGTGTAACCTTACCCTACACTGCTAAAAAAGTTTACACACAAAAGACTTTGAAGTATGCTCTTTTGACTATAAAGTATTTAATTATGACTTCAAAGTACGCTCTTTCGCGGGAGGAAAAAATATTATGCATAATTATGACTATCTTATATTCACAAATGAATAACATCTAAGCATAAAAACAGGAAAAGTGTGTAAAACTTATTCTTTTCTGCGTCAAATTTTACTCCTTTTGTGGGTAGTCCCATTCTCCCGGAAAAGAGTGTATTTCTGCCCAAAAGAGCATACTTTCAGCTGTGCGTGTAACGTGTCGCTAGAAATCTCGTTTGTGTAGTAGTGAGCGAATGATTTGTACTCACCAATACTAGCACACTTCCCTCTCAAATGACAGTTACTTGTAAATAATTCAATGCAATAAGTTCTCCGTGGAAAATTATTCAACAAATTGAATCCAATTTCAGCAAGTTTATATGCTAAAAATATGTAATACAATAGTGCTTCGAAGATAAAAAGTGTATTGCCCAGCGAGCGAGATGGTGGTCGGTTCCGTCGTGATCTAGTTTTTGCGAGGAGGTTCCGCCGCGTTGTAAAAGGAACACTGCAAAAATGTTAATGTGGGTTTAATCATTGTCCCGACGCGAGTTAGCTATATCGGATCCAGCAAGTTTTAGTTCCGGGCGATAGGCCCGAGAAATTAATCGGCGAGGTGAATCGAAAATTATCTATGGGATCGCTGGCATTAAATTAGAAGCTCGCTTGCTACGTTACTCCGCTTGGAAGATGCCTCTGGACTGACTCTCGATGGACATTTTTTAGAAGAGTTGCAATTTCATTACCTGAGGATCAGTTGCTGTTGTAAAATCAGGACGCAACGTCCTTTGATGAGTTGTCCTACCTGCGGCGTCAGGTGAAAAGTCAGAAGAAGGAGATGCAGTTGTCATGTTGGAAGTGCTCGCTAATAAATCAATTGAAACGGACGGAAAAGATCTGGATAATAATCTGAAAAAGTCATCAAGAACTCGATACATACAACGCAAGAGCTGTTTATGAATGAGCTAGCTAGTACGAAGTCCGATGCCACAAGTGGGGTGCTATCGTTATCTCGGTGTAAGCTGCGGTTTACCAAACATGGAAGAGAATCTAGCCGCCAAAGACGAGTTCGTCATCGTGATGAATTATTCACTACGCACGGTGAAAATATATTTGAGAAGACGGAAGCTCTGGTATGTTATGTGACATATATGGCATGACTTTAAAGTAAATTCAACAAGTTTTCTTTTTACCAGATATTCATTAATTTGCTCCACGAGGTAAATCTGAGAACGCTCACAGAAGAAGTTGGTCATGGGAACCTATGTCGCCACTATCGAAGGTTCTTACTGGGATATGGTTGATATCCAAGCCGAATATCTTCAAGAAACGATCCGCAAAAGATGTGAGCAGTATGCTGGTACGGAAACCAATCTGACTGAACCGAAATCTTAATGCCACTCCGAAGAAATACCGTGATAGCCGTAAAGCGGTAAATTTTCCACTAGTCCACTATGTGTTGTGTAAATGTCCTGTCCGTTGTCTAATGCTATGTAGGTATTCAGTATGTGCAACCTCTGGTCAAAGACGGTGATCCTGTCTCTTTACCAAAAATTGATTTTACCTGGATGCTGGCAGCGGCGGGTAGAAAACCAGCCACTGCCAATACACCCAGGTTTTTTTTACACGGTTTGGTTTTAGTCGTTTAAGACCTTCAACGTCAATGAAACAATGAGTGAACCCCACGAAAAAAATCACAAAAAATCAAAGAAAATTCAGGTGGTATTTAAAAAGCTGTGAATGTTCGGGTTAACCGAGAAATTAAAGAATTTCAACCGTGTAAAAAAAAACCTGGGTGTAATTCATTCATTCTCATTGGAAACGTGAAAGGTTCACATAAACATAATCTGCAGCCATTCTTTCGCTTTATTTTTTTATTAGGAGTAAGTGGGGTAACATCGCCATATAAGGCAAGGTAGCTATCGTTTATTATATGACTTTATAGTAATAATTATGTTCACATTATTATAATGATGGATAAATTGACATTATTGTAGAAAGTGTTATAATAAAACTAAAAAACGCATTTCGTGTTGTCAAATTGATTTCATATGATTTAATTTGATATTTACAGCTAAAATTATTCGTTTTATAGAAATACACAAAAACATTTTATGTAACTAGTTATTATTGACCGAAGATGACTTGCGGACCCTCCGTAGACTGCGTGGTTGGCAACGTGTAGCCATGGGCCGAGCCGAATGGAGAAGACTCTTATATACCACACAGGCCACTTCGGCCTTCGGTAGTGGCATGGTGTTGATATCGCTAGCCGGCGCATACTGGGACCAATGGGACGGTGTCCAGAGACTTTCCATGACGGTTTCTGAAATATTATAGAGTTGTTTCATTAACATCACACGATCTTTTCACATTATGAGAAACTTACCATAGTATTTTATTGCAATGCACCCGATTTGAAGTGAAATTTTGTTCCATACTGTGCGGTGCAGCTTCTGTTCAAATCGGACAGCCGAATATTTGTACGATGGTCGCAGTTTTGGATCATCCGAGCAATAGAAACGAACAGGATGTGGTTCGCAAGCGATTCCGGGGTCATCTATTTCATCGATGAACGATCCTTACTCTTCTTCAGATCGCCATCATTCTCGTGCATATGTAGTGTAAGTCCAAAGCTGATCTGCCGTTCTCCTGGCAGTATATAGTATATCTTTGACGGTAATAAGTTCGATGGCATTATCATAGTTGGTCAATTACTTCAAGCTTGTGGATTGAGCGGAGATAGTTTCTGTTTAGATTCAAATGTTTTTTTTACTTTATAAAAGTGATTTTGTATTGTTATAATATTTATGACTAATTTAAATAAGTGGAACATACTCAATAGTGATCTAGTTATAGGGTAGATGCACCATACAGGGTTACAGCACCAATTGTGACACTAATGCATATGACATATTAAACATCAATTCACCACAGAACATGTTCAGATCAGTGGATCCTATTCGTTTGATACGATGACACCTTTTAATTTACAAAAAAAAAACATAATCCACCTACCATAAGATGAGTTTAGTACTATTCCATTTAATTTCATGTATTAATCTTAACAGATACGTATTTTGACTTCAACTTTAAGGCTATCTTGCGTCTTCAGTCTTTAGCAATTGACTCGACTTGGCGTCCTTCACACCAATCATAGTTTTAGTAGTCCCATTATGGTCAATCCCTAAGGAAATCAATAAGCTTTTTTTCCGAAAAGGAACCGAAATTATTATGTATTAGGCGATTTTCGATATAAATACAAATTATGAAAAAAATGCGACTATCATATTTTTTCCAAGGAGCGGGAAGAACAGCCTTCGTTTGACGTATTACATCACGTGTAAGCATGTCGACGATTGGTATGGTACACCATTTATTGCCACGCAGTCTGCAGAGGGCCCGCAAATTGTCTTCCACCTGATCGATTCACCTTGCGCGCTGCACACCTCGCCTTCTTGTGCCCGTTGGATCGCCATCGAGAACCATTTTCACCGGGTTATTGTCCGACATTCTGGCTACGTGCCAGGTCCCCAGCAGTCTTCCGATTTTCGCGGTGTGAACAATGGATGGTTCTCCCAACAGGTGTTGCAATTCGTGGATTAACCAGGAATACATAAAGGTATTCAAGAAATTGATCCAGGAGTTCCATCACTTATTTCCCCAGAAATACCTCCAAGAGTTCCACCAGAAATTGATGCAGGAGCTCGATAGAAGTTGCTTCTAGAGTTCCACCAGGAACCCAGCAAACACAAGATCGTATATCATAGCGAATAAGTGTATAAAGTGGAGGCCATATAGGTACATTTTGCATGCAGTCAAATGGAGGCATGCGCCTATGTATATCGCCTCCACCATGTATACTTATTCGCTAACATATGCGATTTTGTGTTGGCTGGGAATTCCTCCAAGATTTCCACCAGAAGTTGATGCAGGAGCTCCATCACACGTTTCGCCACAAATGGCTCCAAGAGTTCCTTCACACGTTTCGCCAGAAATTGCTCCAACAGTTCCACCAGAAATTGATCCAGGAGTTCCATCACACGTTTCCCCAGAAATGCCTCCAAGAGTTCCACCAGAAATTGATCCAGGAGTTCCATCACACGTTTCGCCAGAAATTGCTTCTAGAGTTCCACCAGAAATTGATCCAGGAGTTCCATCACACGTTTCGCCAGAAAAACCTTCAAGAGTTCCACCAGAAATTGATCCAGGAGTTCCATCACACGTTTCCCCAGAAATGCCTCCAAGAATTCCACCAGAAATTGATCCAGGAGTTCCATCACACGTTTCGCCAAAAATTGCTTCTAGAGCTCCACCAGAAATTGATCCAGGAGTTCCATCACACGTTTCCCCAGAAATGCCTCCAAGAGTTCCACCAGAAATTGATCCAGGAGTTCCATCACACGTTTCGCCAGAAATTGCTTCTAGAGTTCCACCAGAATTTGATCCAGGAGTTCCATCACACGTTTCGCCAGAAATGAGTTCCACCAGAAATTGATCCAGGAGTTCATCACACGTTTTGCCAGAAATACCTTCAAGAGTTCCACCAGAAATTGATCCAGGAGTTCCATCACACGTTTCCCCAGAAATGCCTTCAAGAGTTCCACCAGAAATTGATCCAGGAGTTCCATCACACGTTTCGCCAAAAATTGCTTCTAGAGCTCCACCAGAAATTGATCCAGGAGTTCCATCACACGTTTTGCCAGAAATACCTCCAAGAGTTCCACCAGAAATTGATCCAGGAGTTCCATCACACGTTTCCCCAGAAATACCTCCAAGATATCCACCAGAAATTGATCCAGGAGTTCCATCACACGTTTTGAAAACCTCAAGAGTTCCACCAGAAATTGATCCAGGAGTTCCATCACACGTTTCGCCAGAAATGCCTCCAAGAGTTCCACCAGAAATTGATCCAGGAGTTCCATCACACGTTTCGCCAAAAATTGCTTCCTCCTCCAGAAATTGATCCAGAGTCTCACGTTTCTAAGATTCCAGGTTCCACCAGAAATTGATCCAGGAGTTCCATCACAGTTTAGAGTATCAAGAGTTCACAGAATTGATCCAGGAGTTCATCACAGCTACCTTCTAGAGCTCCACCAGAAATTGATCCAGGAGTTCCATCACACGTTTTGCCAGAAATACCTCCAAGAGTTCCACCAGAAATTGATCCAGGAGTTCCATCACACGTTTCGCCAGAAAAACCTTCAAGAGTTCCACCAGAAATTGATCCAGGAGTTCCATCACACGTTTCCCCAGAAATACCTCCAAGATTTCCACCAGAAATTGATCCAGGAGTTCCATCACACGTTTCGCCAGAAAAACCTTCAAGAGTTCCACCAGAAATTGATCCAGGAGTTCCATCACACGTTTCCCCAGAAACACCTCCAAGAGTTCCACCAGAAATTGATCCAGGAGTTCCATCACACGTTTCCCCAGAAATACCTCCAAGAGTTCCACCAGAAATTGATCCAGGAGTTCCATCACACGTTTCGCCAGAAAAACCTTCAAGAGTTCCACCAGAAATTGATCCAGGAGTTCCATCACACGTTTCCCTGGAAATACCTCCTAGAGTTCCACCAGAAATTGATCCAGGAGTTCCATCACACGTTTCCCCAGAAACACCTCCAAGAGTTCCACCAGAAATTGATCCAGGAGTTCCATCACACGTTTCGCCAAAAATTGCTTCTAGAGTTCCACCAGAATTTGATCCAGGAGTTCCATCACACGTTTCGCCAGAAATTGCTCCAACAGTTTCACCAGAAATTGATCCAGGAGTTCCATCACACGTTTCCCCAGAAATACCTCCAAGAGTTCCACCAGAAATTGATCCAGGAGTTCCATCACACGTTTTGCCAGAAATACCTCCAAGAGTTCCACCAGAAATTGATCCAGGAGTTCCATCACACGTTTCCCCAGAAATGCCTCCAAGAGTTCCACCAGAAATTGATCCAGGAGTTCCATCACACGTTTCGCCAAAAATTGCTTCTAGAGTTCCACCAGAAATTGATCCAGGAGTTCCACCACACGTTTCCCCAGAAATGCCTCCAAGAGTTCCACCAGAAATTGATCCAGGAGTTCCATCACACGTTTCCCCAGAAATACCTCCAAGATATCCACCAGAAATTGATCCAGGAGTTCCATCACACGTTTCGCCAGAAAAACCTTCAAGAGTTCCACCAGAAATTGATCCAGGAGTTCCATCACACGTTTCCCCAGAAATACCTCCAAGATATCCACCAGAAATTGATCCAGGAGTTCCATCACACGTTTCGCCAGAAATGCCTCCAAGAGTTCCACCAGAAATTGATCCAGGAGTTCCATCACACGTTTCGCCAAAAATTGCTTCTAGAGTTCCACCAGAAATTGATCCAGGAGTTCCATCACACGTTTCCCCAGAAATGCCTCCAAGAGTTCCACCAGAAATTGATCCAGGAGTTCCATCACACGTTTCCCCAGAAATGCCTCCAAGAGTTCCACCAGAAATTGATCCAGGAGTTCCATCACACGTTTCCCCAGAAATACCTCCAAGAGTTCCACCAGAAATTGATCCAGGAGTTCCATCACACGTTTCGCCAGAAAAACCTTCAAGAGTTCCACCAGAAATTGATCCAGGAGTTCCATCACACGTTTCCCCAGAAATGCCTCCAAGAGTTCCACCAGAAATTGATCCAGGAGTTCCATCACACGTTTCGCCAGAAATTGCTTCTAGAGTTCCACCAGAAATTGATCCAGGAGTTCCATCACACGTTTCCCCAGAAATACCTCCAAGAGTTCCACCAGAAATTGATCCAGGAGTTCCATCACACGTTTCGCCAGAAATTGCTCCAACAGTTCCACCAGAAATTGATCCAGGAGTTCCATCACACGTTTCCCCAGAAATACCTACAAGAGTTCCACCAGAAATTGATCCAGGAGTTCCATCACACGTTTCGCCAGAAAAACCTTCAAGAGTTCCACCAGAAATTGATCCAGGAGTTCCATCACACGTTTCCCCATAAATAACTCCAAGATTTACACCAGAAATTGATTCAGGAGTTCCATCACACGTTTCGCCAGAAAAACCTTCAAGAGTTCCACCAGAAATTGATCCAGGAGTTACATCACACGTTTTGTCAGAAATACCTCCAAGAGTTCCGCCAGAAATTGATCCAGGAGTTCCATCACACGTTTCCCCAGAAATGCCTCCAAGAGTTCCACCAGAAATTGATCCAGGAGTTCCATCACACGTTTCCCCAGAAATACCTCCAAGAGTTCCACCAGAAATTGATCCAGGAGTTCCATCACACGTTTCGCCAGAAATTGCTTCTAGAGTTCCACCAGAAATTGATCCAGGAGTTCCATCACACGTTTCCCCAGAAATACCTCCAAGAGTTCCACCAGAAATTGATCCAGGAGTTCCATCACACGTTTCCCCAGAAATACCTCCAAGAGTTCCACCAGAAATTGATCCAGGAGTTCCATCACACGTTTCGCCAAAAATTGCTTCTAGAGTTCCACCAGAATTTGATCCAGGAGTTCCATCACACGTTTCGCCAGAAATTGCTCCAACAGTTCCACCAGAAATTGATCCAGGAGTTCCATCACACGTTTCCCCAGAAATGCCTCCAAGAGTTCCACCAGAAATTGATCGAGGAGTTCCATCACACGTTTTGTCAGAAATACCTCCAAGAGTTCCACCAGAAATTGATCCAGGAGTTCCATCACACGTTTCCCCAGAAATGCCTCCAAGAGTTCCACCAGAAATTGATCCAGGAGTTCCATCACACGTTTCGCCAAAAATTGCTTCTAGAGTTCCACCAGAAATTGATCCAGGAGTTCCATCACACGTTTCCCCAGAAATGCCTCCAAGAGTTCCACCTGAAATTGATCCAGGAGTTCCATCACACGTTTTGCCAGAAATTGATCCAGGAGTTCCATCACACGTTTCCCCAGAAATACCTCCAAGATATCCACCAGAAATTGATCCAGGAGTTCCATCACACGTTTCGCCAGAAAAACCTTCAAGAGTTCCACCAGAAATTGATCCAGGAGTTCCATCACACGTTTCCCCAGAAATGCCTTCAAGAGTTCCACCAGAAATTGATCCAGGAGTTCCATCACACGTTTCGCCAAAAATTGCTTCTAGAGCTCCACCAGAAATTGATCCAGGAGTTCCATCACACGTTTCCCCAGAAATGCTTCCAAGAGTTCCACCAGAAATTGATCCAGGAGTTCCATCACACGTTTCGCTAAAAATTGCTTCAAGAGTTCCACCAGAAATTGATCCAAGAGTTCCATCACACGTTTCCCCAGAAATGCCTCCAAGAGTTTCACCAGATATTGATCCAGGAGTTCCATCACACGTTTCGCCAAAAATTGCTTCTAGAGTTTCACCAGAAATTGATCCCGGAGTTCCATCACACGTTTCGCCAGAAATTGCTCCAACAGTTCCACCAGAAATTGATCCAGGAGTTCCATCACACGTTTCCCCAGAAATACCTACAAGAGTTCCACCAGAAATTGATCCAGGAGTTCCATCACACGTTTCGCCAGAAAAACCTTCAAGAGTTCCACCAGAAATTGATCCAGGAGTTCCATCACACGTTTTGCCAGAAATACCTCCAAGAGTTCCACCAGAAATTGATCCAGGAGTTCCATCACACGTTTCCCCAGAAATACCTCCAAGATTTCCACCAGAAATTGATCCAGGAGTTCCATCACACGTTTCACCAGAAAAGCCTTCAAGAGTTCCACCAGAAATTGATCCAGGAGTTCCATCACACGTTTTGCCAGAAATACCTCCAAGAGTTCCACCAGAAATTGATCCAGGAGTTCCATCACACAACAAGCTCCTCAAAACTACATTTGGCTATGTACGAACAGGTGCATATTGTGTCGCCAGCACTAAATTGTATTCCGACTTCCGACGTTTTACTTCCGAACTTACTTCCGACATCATGAACGTCAGAACAAAATTTGAATTTGCTACCCAAGTAACCATGAAGCTATATATGCTTGTAAAAAACACAGCCCGAAAAGTTGACTTAAAGTGGAAAAGGGCAATTATAAGACCGAATTAATGGTTCAACAATCACTTTGGCATGTTGAAATAAAGCACCAGTAATGCATCGCTGCATTCGTATTGCTGATTTAGAGTATCGTTGTCTGACAGTTGATAAATAAATGCAACAACACATCGTTAAAACAGATCTAATGCTATTAGCATTTAGCATGCCGATTTGTGATTGATATATGTGCAATATTGTAATGCTTGGTGTTACTTGGGTACCAACACATTGTCGGAAGAGCGTTCGGAAGTGTGGAAATCGACTTCCGAACTTCAATTTGGTGCCAGCGACATTGTCAGCGACAAAACAAGCTCGATTTTGTGACAGATAACACCGTGCAGTGCTGCATATTTATTTCATTTTTCCGTGTGAATCTCGTCGGAAGTGGGCCTGGCTGCCAGTTCATCAGCGTCATATAAACAGTTTTGGGACAGTTTCAAAAAGCACCTCAAAACTACATTCGACTATGCGCGAAGAGATGCATATTCAAATTACCTGCACCCTGGTGGGGTTCAGTAATAAAGATGATGATGATGATTATGGTCCCGCCACATACCCTCACAAAGGTTTGAGCTAGACGATTTATCTTAAGATAATTAATTGAATGTTATTATAACAATTTAATCTGATTAGCAAAAAAACAAAAACGTCCATCTCAGATATGAATTACCTAACTTTCCATTACTATCCAGCAAAAAAGGAAGTTCCGCTAGCAATTCCTCCAGAAGTTCCACCAGCAATTCCTGCAGAAGTTTCGCCAGGAATTCATTAAAAAGTTCCGCCAGCAATTCCTCCAGAAGTTCCGCCAGCAATTTCTCAAAAAGTTCTGCCAGCAATTCCTCCAGAAGTTCCGCCAGCAATTCCTCAAAAAGTTCTGCCAGCAATTCCTCCAATAGATCCGCCAGCAATTCCTCCAGAAGTTCCACCAGCAATTCTTCAAAAAGTTCCGTCAGGATTTCCTCCAGAAGTTCCGTCAGCAGCTCCTAATTCCTCCGAAAGTTCTACCAGCAATTCCTCCGGAAGTTCCGTCGGGAATTTCGCATAAAGTTCTATCAGCAATTTTTCCAGAAGTTCCACCAGCAATTCTTCCAGAAGTTCCACCAGAAATTCATCAAAAAGTTCAGCCAGTAACTCCTCAAAAAGTTCCGCCAGCCAGCTATGGGAAAACTTACTCACTCACACGAACCAAACCGATTTAAAATCCCTATCCATCAGCGAACACACGATTGCAAAATGAATGCTACTCAACCCAACAGCGAACCAACAAACGATTCATACCTACTGAGTGCCCCCCAGCAGGAAGAAGTGAAACCACAAATAGTGCGAAAAGAAATCGAGAGATGAGAATGAACCGATGTGTAGTGAGTGCAGCAGAAAACACTGAGTTGGACTCAGAAGATTGATTCAATTTAGACTCAATGATTCGTTTTGCGGCCTGATTCTTTCTGCCGAATCCTCACTCACCACTCAATTGCGATTCCATTCGTTTACGAACCGAATGTAAACAAATACTCGGCTATGCATCATTTGCTATCTGTGGGAAAGATTCGGTGATGAATTTTGTCTGTTTGTTTTTTGGCATGATTCGTTACTAACTGAAGCCAAACGGCAGACAATCGAAATTGAAAATTTCGGAAGGGCTCGTGTACAGTTGCCTAATTTGCGATTGTGTGTAGATGTGAGTGAAAGATTAGCGCTAAATGAACCGATTTTTCCCATACCTACCGCCAGCATTTCCCCCAGAAGTACCGTCAGGAATACCCCTAGAAGATCCTACAGAAGTTCCACCAGCAATTCCTCTGGAAGTTCCATCATCAACTCCTCAAAAAGTTTCGCCAGTAATTTCTCCAGCTCCGCCAGGAATTTCCCTGGAAGATCCGCTAGCAATTCCTTCAACAGTTCCGTCAGCAATTCCTAAGCAAGTTCCGCTAACAATTCCTCCAGTAGTTTCGCAAGAAATTCATCAAATAGTTTCGCCAGCAATTCCTAAAAAAAATCCGTCATGATTACCTCCAGAAGAACCGCCAGCAGTATGTACGGAAGTTCCGCCAGCAATTTGCCCAGAAGTTCCGCCAGCAATTTCCCCACGAGTTCCACCAGCAATTTATCCAGAAGTTTTGCCAGCAATGCCTACGGATGTTTCGTCATCAATTTCTCTGCAAGTTCCGCTATAGCAATTCCTCAAAAAGTTACGCTAGCCTCCGGAAGTTCTTTCACGCAATTTCTCCGGAAGCTCCGCCAGCAATTCCTCTGGAATTTCCATTAGCAATGCAGAAATTCCTTCAGGAATTCCTCAAAAGTTCCGCCAGAAATTCCTCTAGAAGTTCCACCAGAACTTCCTCAAAAAGTTCCGTCAGCAATTCCTCCAAAAGTTCCGCCCTCAATTTCTTAAAAAATTCCGCCAGCAATTTCTACGAAAGCTCCTCTAGAAGTTCCACCAGAACTTCCTCAAAAAGTTCCGTCAGCAATTCCTCCAAAAGTTCCGCCCTCAATTTCTTATAAAATTCCGCCAGCAATTTCTACGAAAGCTCCGCCAGCAATTCCTCAGTTCCGCCAGAAATTCCTCCATAAATTCCGCCAGCAATACCTGCAGAAGTTCCGTCAGAAATTCCTTAAAAAGTTCCACCAGCAAATCCTCTAGAAGTTCCGCCAGCAATTCATCAAAAAGTTCCGCCAGCAATTTCTCCGGAAGTTCCGCCAGCAATTCCTCAAGAAGTTTCGCTGGGAATTCCTCAAAAAGGTCCGACAGCAATTCCACAAAAAGTTCCGCCAGCAATTCCTCCGGAAGTTCCATCGGCAACTCCTCAAAAAGTTTCGCCAGCAATTCCTCCGGAAGTTCCTCTAGCAATTTCTCCGGAAGCTCTGCCAGCAATTCCTCTGGAAATTTCACCATGGAATTCCACTGGAAGTTCCGCCAGCAATTCCTCCGGAAGTTCCATCAATTTCTCAAAAAGTTCCGCCAGCAATTCCTCCAGAAGTTTCGCCAGTAATTCCTGCAGAAGTTCCGCCAGGAATTCCTTAAAAAGTTTCACCAGCAATTCCTCAAAAAGTTCCCCCAGCAATCCCTCCAGAAGTTCCTCCATCAATTCCTCAAAAAGTGCCGCCAGCAATTTCTTCGGAAGTTCTGCCAGCAATTCTCCCAGAAGTTCCGCCCGCAATTCCTTAAAAAGTTCCGCCAGCAATTTCTCCGGAAGCTTCACCAGCAATTCCTCTGGAAGTTCCACCAGAATTTCCTCAGGAAGTTCCTCAAGAAGTTTCGCTAGGAAGGAATTTCCATCGGCAATTCCTCAACAGTTTCGCCAGCAATTCCTCAAAAAAATCAGTCAGGATTCAGAAGTTCTGCCAGCAGTTCCTACGGAAGATCCGCCAGCAATTCCTGCAGAAGTTCCCCCCGGAATTCCTTAAAAAGTTTCGCCAGCAATTCCTCAAAGAGTTTCGCCAGCAATCCCTCCAGAAGTTCCACCATCAATTTCTCAAAAAGTTTCGCCAGCAATTTTTCCGGAAGTTCTGCCAGCATTCTCCCGCCCGCCAGAAGTTCCGCCCGCCCGGTGTTTTTGCACTCTTGCCCCAAAAAAAAGCTAATTTTAGTTATTCTTGTTCTATGCTACTCATGCCTCTTGTTATTCAATTGAATTGTCTTCAGTTAAAATGTACTGTAAAAGTAAATATTGTAATAGTACCGTTGAATTTAGGACATAACAAAACTATTGAAAAGTAAAAACCTCCACATGCCAAACTTGGTCCCATTTACTGGATAAGTTCTCGAGTTATGTAGAAATTTGTGATTCATTTGTCATTTGATTATTGATTGGCCTTCATTCCTTAGGGTGGAGGGGCCTCACACTGTCATTAGAACCTACCTCGGCACCCCCTGCACAAGTTTTCAAGCCGATCGGTTCCGTAGTTTCGGGTGTATGAGGGTCAGACAGAGAGAAATTGAATTGTATGTACCTACTGAAGACCATATCTCGAAATGTTATGTCGAATTGGACGAATTTGCATTGCAAGTACTGTGTTATATGTGCGACCCTGGGAATTTAATGCATCTTTCCTATTTTTAGAATGCTGGAATAATATGCTATTCCGGCAACATCTTCACCCAAACTTAACCGAGGAAACGGTAAAAAAAAAAATCGAGTACACATCAGCACCAGGGTTTCATTCGCAAAAATCGTTAAACCAGCAGGGGCCGAACTTTCAAATCAAATCAGCATTTGCAAAAATCGGCCTTCGTAAACAATTTACACTGTTTAATTCAATTGCCTACTTATTTAAATGCACATGTTATGCGATAGGCCCATTAAAACTAGAAAAACAGAACTATCTAAGATTTTTACTGGATTCTCGAACCTTACCTTGTGCATGCGGAAAACCCGTGTTGCGCGTTTAATACCAAGACGGCGCTTTTCTTCTACTGGACCTAAGCGATGATCTGGGTATCGTAGACGACTTGTCAATCTTGTCATCCGAATTTGTCCTTTGGTAAATCGTTTGAAGGTGCTCCAAGGTTTACCAGCTACGTCGGGTATATTGTCACTTTAGAACGAAGTTACTTCTGACTGAGTCGATAATTCTCAAGCACTCCCCCCAAAACATTATACTTTGATCTTCTACTTTCACTCTTGGCCAGTCGATAATACTTGCTTCCCAGCTTGGCCAAATCTTTCTGCATCTGGTTGTTCACATTATCTTTTCCCCGGCCACACGGTATACATATACATAATCCGATCCTGTGTTGTTTTCCCGGAGCACACACTACACTATTATAATTTTACAAATAATAACACTCCTTTAGTAGGCGTAGGTGTTTAAACATTTGTTACCAAAAATACGATAACAATATTTGTTTCTTGTCGACGAACTTTCACGCAATGCTAGATAAAAAAAAACTAAACCACTAATTGAAACAAACTTCATTGTGAGACTTCGCATGCAGTACCTTCTAAGAATAAAATAGGCCTGCAATTTTAGATTGAAATGCCTATTTTACTCTTCAGAGTGTTATTACTAACGCCACTTTGGCTCAATTGCGCTGGGGCGAATTAAGTGCGGCAACACCATGTCCGGAGGCGAAAGCGAAAAAGGAAGACGTGAAGGGAGGAGAAAGAGGGACGGGGAGAAGAAGGAGAAGCTGAAGGGGATTCGAGCCTCGTCCGTGATAGTGGATGGTCGAAAGTTAAAGTGCAGTATTTTTTCCGTGAAAAAAAAAACGATTTTGCGAAGAAGACGGTCGCCGAAGCCGATTTCGAGGAGGCGTGGATCTAGAGGGTTGTTCCTAGACCACCCGAAGCTTTCTGGCGCGCCACATCCGTGTCATCGAATTCGGTGAACAGCGTGGACATCGTAGACCGCACGACGCCAATCTTGGCCTATTTCCATTGTTCCGGCCGTCAACGCGTACCATTGGTACCCAGGACCTACTCCCCGAACGCACGTGTCACATCCGTGTCGTATCACCGGATTGAGTCACCAAGGTCATATCGCTGATCGTAGGTTGCCGCCCCAAAACCGATTCCGTCGTAATTCCGATTTCGACCATCTCTTCGTGTCCAACCCCTACCCGTTAACGACGTGTCCAACGCTACTTCGAGGACGCCGTGCCACCTACATAGCAGAAAGTGTGACGTATCGCTGGATTGAGCTGCCATCGTGGTTTCCGAAGGTCACGGGACCGCAGGCGTCTATTCCTGTGTTAAGTGGCCCAAAAGGTGCTGAAACCCCATCGTGTACAACCGGGAACTGCAGCACGCTTCCACATCGTTCGCCCCCGAAACCGGTGAACCGACCGAAACAAAACCGTAGAATGTGTTCAGCCAGGAGGCCGAAATTCAATGCTTCTCTGCACCAGGCGGAGAGCCGCCGTCAGCGAATGTAAAGCACTAGTAAGGTATGTTCCGGAGTAGAAGCTCCAATCGCATGCGCTCGCCAATGGGCCCCACCTCTTCAATCGGCCGCACCGTTTAACTAACCCTAACCACTAACTCCATCAAAACATGAAATAAAAAAAAAAAAGAAAATGAATTAAACATAATTGACTAGTTTTCAATCAGAAATTTGTCCATTGCATGTCCGTCCGTCGATCATAGCTCTATTCACTTCTACTGGTGGTTTTGAGTGTTCCTTTGAGCAGGTAAGCGTCGACCCTGAGTGCTACCGTCCTGGTGAGCTAGTTTGGGACGTTAGGACGTCCACTGCATAGACGGCGGACGTCATTAGCAGTTACAATTGGCGATCCAACAAAAGAAAATATTCCTCACTCAATTCAGAATATTTTATACCTGCTCGGGGAGAACCTCGAAAAGATTCTCGTTGGTTGGTGGGAAGGACTTCACAGTGACGTCAGGAAAGAGGACTATTCGGAATACGGTTAAGGTTCGTTTGATCTCTTGCAGGGCTCTTGCCGGTCCGAGTCATCTCAACAGTGAGACTATAAATTCTGGTGATTTGCTTCGGTATTCTTACTTTCTTTTTATTACTTTGTATTATAGAATCATTATATTTTGCTTATTGAATTTGAATTGATATGAATTATGGTAGATTGGAAAAAAAAAAACTAGTTGTAAGGTGTAAATATATAGGGTAATCAGTCCATTGTTATTTTTTTTAGAATTCACGAGTTAAACTGGATTAAGTGAATTAAGAATGGCACAAACAACGGAAGTTAGCGAATTCAGGGAACAAACCAACATAAGTAACAAAAGGGATGCGTATTCTAAAAATGAGCACAAGCATCCCCCGAAGCCAAACAAACCAAGCAAACTAGAGAACCCGGGAGAAGGGTGCTCCAAACCCAGAAGAACCCTAGATTACCTGGTAGAAGGCTACCGACCACCTCGAGATCATGAGTGTCTATTTTGCAGACAAACTAATCATACACTAGAGCAATGTCGTAGCTTCAAAGGCTTGATGTGCTTAGTGTGTGGTTTTAAGGGTTTTGAAACCCAACACTGTCCTTATTGCCAAAAAAACGGACTACAGGCGGTCGAAAATCGCCGACCGTCAAATCCACAACCCAACGCGTGAACAGTTTCCCAGTGGGAATAACGCCTTCGGACTGGTGGGAGCCAGTTCCAGAAGAGGCTTATCGATCAGAGTTACACGAGACTTTAACTATTTTCCTCTCCCAACAACAGGACAATCGACCGTATGCAAGCATTAAAATTTATGGTATCAACGCTAGGGCTCTTTTAGATTCTGGAAGTCAACTTACACTCATTAGCGAGGAAATTTACATGAAACTGAAAGGGGCTAAATTACAACCACTGACGCGGATCACCAAAGTCCGTTCCGCGAATGGGTCAGAACTAGAGGTACTGGGTCAGTTATATATACCTTTTAACTTCCAAGGGAAAGTGAAAATCATTCCCACCTTAGTAGTTCGACAGCTTTCGGTTTGCTGTATCTTGGGTATGGATTTCTGGAGCAAATTCCAAATTTGGCCCACGGTACAAAGTTGTGCTCTAGTGGACGTTGACAGCTTTTCTTTAGACCATAAATCACTAACACTGACAGATTTGGAAAAGGTCAAGCTTGAGGAAGTGAAGAAACTCTTCAAAGTGGCCAATCCCGAGAATTTATCTTCAACTCCATTATCTGAACATCGGATTGAAATTTCCGATGAATGGAAAGGAAAGCCACCCATACGCCAATACCCATACCCTTTATCTCCCAGAGTTCAAGAAAAGGTAAAAGCCGAGCTCGAACGGATGTTCAAGTTGGGCATCATCGAAAGAGCTCACTCTGATTGGTCCTCCAATGTGGTTCCGGTCATAAAGCCTTCAGGGAAGGTTCGCCTCTGTTTAGACGCACGCAAAATTAATGAGCGAACCGTTCGAGACGCCTACCCCTTGCCCCACCCTGGACGTATACTGAGTCATTTGCCAAGGGCTCGTTTTCTAAGTACTATAGACCTGTCTGAAGCTTTTCTACAGATTCCTTTAGAGAAAAGCTCACGACGGTACACGGCGTTCAGTATACAGGGCAAGGGAATGTTCCAATTCACCAGGCTCCCATTTGGTCTAGTAAACAGCCCAGCATCCCTTTCTAGACTGATGGACCGGGTATTAGGGCATGGTGAATTGGAACCGAACGTCTTCGTGTACCTGGATGACATAGTCATTGTAACGGAGACGTTCGAGGAACACGTCCGGTTGCTCATTGAAATAGCGAGGCGCCTAACCGAGGCAAACCTGTCCATTAACCTCGATAAATCGAAGTTCTGCGTCAATGAATTGCCATTCCTAGGGTACCTACTTTCTACCGACGGACTCCGGCCCAACCCTGAAAAGGTTCGGGCCATAGTAGAGTACGAAAGACCTAATACAGTGACTAAACTGCGACGGTTCCTAGGAATGGCAAACTATTATCGCCGATTTATTGACGATTTCAGCGGAGTTACAGCTCCCTTGTCAGATCTATTGAAAACGAAATCGAAAATTCTCGGATGGAACGAATCCGCAGAGGACGCTTTCACCAGAATCAAGGAAAAACTTATAACGGCGCCCATACTATCCCCTCCTGATTTCAATTTGGAGTTTTCAATTCAGACAGACGCCAGTGACGTGGCCGTTGCTGGAGTTCTAACCCAGACACAAAATCGACAGGAAAGAGTTATAGCTTACTTTTCACACAAAATGACAACTCCCCAGCGGAATTATCATGCGTGTGAAAAGGAAGCTTTAGCTGCTCTCCTGTCCATTGACGCTTTTAGGGGATACGTGGAAGGTTCACATTTCACCCTTATAACAGACTCTTCCGCGTTAACGCATATTATGACAGCGAAATGGAAAACTGCCTCCCGCTGCAGTAGATGGTGTTTAGAATTGCAGCACCATAACATTACTATTCTCCACCGAAAAGGGAAGGAGAATACAGTACCAGATGCTCTATCCAGGGCAGTAGCCTCCGTGTCTACAGTTGTGTCTAACGTAGACGGTGGACCCAGTTCTAATACGATTTCATCCGCAACCGTCGCTGCTAAAGAGGTTGATACCGCCACTAAGTGGTATGAAAAATTAGTAGATGAAGTGATGGAGAAGCCCTCCGAATATGTGGACTTCGAGTTACGCGACGGTATACTTTATAAATATCTCGCCACACCTGGTTCCCTTCAGGATAATCGTTTCGATTGGAAAGAGATACCCTCGCCAAACGAACGGTTGGAGATAATACGAAAGAATCACGATGGTTCCATGCATATGGGAGTAGATAAAACTCTGGCTCGTATCCGTCAGCGATACTTTTGGCCCCGCATGACTATCGAGGTTCGTGACCATATTCATAAATGTTTAATATGTAAGGAAACCAAAGCAGCCACAACAGCCCTGGCTCCACCATTAGGGGAACAAAGGATCACTACCCATCCCTGGCAAATAATTGCTTTAGACTTTATTGGCCCTCTGCCAAGAAGCAAAAAGCAACACCAGTATATATTGTCAGTCATGGACTTATTCAGTAAATGGATTATGCTCGTGCCATTCAGAAAAATCGACAGCAGTTCCTTATGTGCCACGCTCCGAGATAACTGGTTCCTTCGAAACTCAGTTCCGGAAGTCGTGATAACAGACAACGCAACTTGTTTTTTGTCAAAAGAGTTCAGAGGTTTGCTACAGCGTTTCGACGTAAGGCACTGGCTTAACTCAAAGTACCACTCGCAGGCCAACCCTGTGGAGCGGGTACACCGAACCATAAATGCGGCCATTCGAACATATGTTCGACAAGACCAAAAGTTGTGGGATGTCGGGCTGTCCGAAATCGAAAATATTTTGAATACTTCTGTGCACTCCACCACGGAGCTAACACCTTTTTTTACCACACATGGGTATGAGATAATGGTCAAAGGATCCGATCACCTTCGTGAAAATTCTGGAAAATCTCCCACACAGGATGAGCCGGTTAAAAGGCAAAACGAATTATATGGCAAAATATGCGAATTAGTCAGGAAGAATCTGTCTAAAGCGCACCAAGAATGCCGGAAACGGTATGAACTAAGACACCGTAAGTTTAGCAAACCTTTTCAGGAGGGACAACTTGTGTTTCGACGTAATATGAAATTGTCCAGTGCCATTGAAAATTACAATGCTAAATATGGCCCACAGTTCTTACCAGCTCGGGTCACCAAAGTAAAAGGGTCGTCGTCTTATGAGCTCCATGATTTGGACGGTAAGCCACTAGGAGTATGGCCGGCTTCCCATTTGAAGCCAGGATAAATAAAAATAGTAGCTCCAGCAAAGGACTTCGCTTGTTCCTTGGTGCATCAAAGTGGTCGTGGATTCTCCCTTTTGCCTTTTGTCGATAAGTGTTCCGAAGAAATTAGTTTCTCCAGGTTGCTCCGTTGCTTCTATCCTCTGAAATTTGCCTATACTTAAAAAAAAAGGGTTCGAGATACCTAGTGGATATTTTGTTTACGTTTTGATTTTGATTAATCAAATGCAGACTAGTGCTGTCTGAAGTTGACCGCGATATCAGGGCGAAAATAAACTGTGAAACATAACCAGGCGCGCGTTCACAGCAGACCCACAGGAGATATTGAAAACAGGCGTAATCGATAGGGTTTAACCGGTTCAACCCTATTCAAATCAATTACGCGCGGTATCAGCCTTGTTCATTTCAACGGGAAGTGCCATAACGTGTTTCCAACAGAACGAAAGGAATTCCCAAGATAGTGTTGGTCTTGGGGAACAGCCCATAAGATAGGAGTCGTCTTTTGGATAGTTTACGATAAGTTTAGGTAGAATGGAATGACAGTTGATGAGTTTTGAATGATTGAGTCAAGGGCCCAGTGAAAGAGATGAGTATGTAGAATAAATGCAGATAGGTTAAGTAATTTTAGATAAAAAAAAAAAAAAAAAAAAAAAAAAGAAGGGAGTGAAAATTGTTCCTTCAGAACTATGGTTTTATTAAGAACACAGACTGATAAACTAGTTCACTGGTTCAAAACAAGTATCAATAAGCAAAAATATAATGAATAATGAACATCGCTGACATGTGAATGATAAATAAAAAAAAAGCAATATCAGAGGAGTTGGAGTTTCTAGGAGATGAATGCAAATTGGCACGAGACATTACTAAATTTTAGATCCGAGCTGGTGCTACATTCAGATAGTACCTCGACTGTCGTTAAGGTGATCATTACCTGCCCCCCCCCTTAACTACGGAATTAATCAGATAAAAAAAAAAATTAAAGTCCATATGACTAAATTTTTTTTGCTCCTACCGGGAGATAATTGTTACCAAAAATACGATAACAATATTTGTTTCTTGTCGACGAACTTTCACGCAATGCTAGATAAAAAAAACTAAACCACTAATTGAAACAAACTTCATTGTGAGACTTCGCATGCAGTACCTTCTAAGAATAAAATAGGCCTGCAATTTTAGATTGAAATGCCTATTTTACTCTTCAGAGTGTTATTACTAACGCCACTTTGGCTCAATTGCGCTGGGGCGAATTAAGTGCGGCAACACCATGTCCGGAGGCGAAAGCGAAAAAGGAAGACGTGAAGGGAGGAGAAAGAGGGACGGGGAGAAGAAGGAGAAGCTGAAGGGGATTCGAGGCTCGTCCGTGATAGTGGATGGTCGAAAGTGAAAGTGCAGTATTTTTTCCGTGAAAAAAAAAACGATTTTGCGAAGAAGACGGTCGCCGAAGCCGATTTCGAGGAGGCGTGGATCTAGAGGGTTGTTCCTAGACCACCCGAAGCTTTCTGGCGCGCCACATCCGTGTCATCGAATTCGGTGAACAGCGTGGACATCGTAGACCGCACGACGCCAATCTTGGCCTATTTCCATTGTTCCGGCCGTCAACGCGTACCATTGGTACCCAGGACCTACTCCCCGAACGCACGTGTCACATCCGTGTCGTATCACCGGATTGAGTCACCAAGGTCATATCGCTTGTCGTAGGTTGCCGCCCCAAAACCGATTCCGTCGTAATTCCGATTTCGACCCTCTCTACCCTACCCGTTAACGACGTGTCCAACGCTACTTCGAGGACGCCGTGCCACCTACATAGCAGAAAGTGTGACGTATCGCTGGATTGAGCTGCCATCGTGGTTTCCGAAGGTCACGGAACCGCAGGCGTCTATTCCTGTGTTAAGTGGCCCAAAAGGTGCTGAAACCCCATCGTGTACAACCGGGAACTGCAGCACGCTTCCACATCGTTCGCCCCCGAAACCGGTGAACCGACCGAAACAAAACCGTAGAATGTGTTCAGCCAGGAGGCCGAAATTCAATGCTTCTCTGCACCAGGCGGAGAGCCGCCGTCAGCGAATGTAAAGCACTAGTAAGGTATGTTCCGGAGTAGAAGCTCCAATCGCATGCGCTCGCCAATGGGCCCCACCTCTTCAATCGGCCGCACCGTTTAACTAACCCTAACCACTAACTCCATCAAAACATGAAATAAAAAAAAGAAAATGAATTAAACACAATTGACTAGTTTTCAATCAGAAATTTGTCCATTGCATATCCGTCCGTCTATCATAGCTCTATTCACTTCTACTGGTGGTTTTGAGTGTTCCTTTGAGCAGGTAAGCGTCGACGCTGAGTGCTACCGTCCTGGTGAGCTAGTTTGGGACGTTGGGACGTCCACTGCATAGACGGCGGACCTCATTAACAGTTACACATTAAACACTTTTTCGCGATCTTCTCTTCATATTATTGCAATTGAAATATGCACTATTATGCACCGACATTGGACAATGGACACCGTCTTGCCCAAATAGACAACGGTTTTTATCTGCACCATCGAACTGATTTCCTCGGGTAAAAAGTTTGATTTTTCTTTTGCATTCGACCAGGTTCTTTTGCTTTCCCTTGACCTTGGGACCTTGGTATCGAAGATGATGTTGGCTGGGTTCATGGCGACAACTCCGACCAGTCGCTCCGTACCGGTGAAAAGCGAGCAGCACGGGGTACCGTGCTTACCTTGGTCATCGACATTTGCTCTCGTTGCATTCCCGTAAAGATAATGTTTGCTGGCTCTAATGATACACTACACAACAGTCACAGTCACTACACAGTCACCAACCATCGTCAGCAGTACTCAGCAGACCCACAAGCGATGGTGTTTGAAACCTCACCGCACGCGCACCTCGCTTTGCATATGCATAAAATCTGAGGCGGAGCCATCGAAAGTTGTGGGAGCGATTTTTTTAAAATTTTAGTTGACCGTTCCTGGGTGTTGAAGTGGGCTGATTAGCTGGTTCTTTGAAGCTGAAGCGCGAGTGGAACGAGACTGGTTTTTTTTTTTTTTTTTTTTTAACTAATTTTATTTGCTAATTATCTAATACATGCATTTATCTCTTAGACTAGGTGTTCCGTGTTTTCTTAACACTATCATCCTTATTTGCTATGTTACGCTTTTTAGATATTATTAATACATTTCAATTGCCTCTGGCAGTTACGATATTTCCTCTGGTTGAATTAAACCATGTAGGAATTACAATGTTTTCTACTTAAACTAAACTTAACCTAATTTATACTAAGGGTACAGGAGCTAATCGTTGCAATAGAAGATTGCAACGATTTTTATCTAAAATTGAAATTATTTTGTTGGACATTTGTTGCAATGTCTCAATATTAGAAATTCTATGAAGTTCATTGGTACTATACCACGGAGGTAACTTCAGAATCATTTTCAAAATTTTATTTTGAATCCTCTGAAGTGCCTTCTTTCTGGTATTGCAGCAACTAGTCCATATTGGCACAGCATACAACATGGCTGGTCTAAAATTTGTTTGTAAATCAAAAGTTTGTTCTTAAGACAAAGTTTTGATTTTCTGTTTATAAGTGGATATAGACACTTAATATATTTGTTACATTTGGCTTGAAGGCCTTCAATGTGATTTTTAAAAGTTAATTTTGATCTAGCAGAAGTCCTAAATATTTAGCTTCGCTAGACCAATTAATTGGAACCCCATTCATAGTGACAATATGTCTGCTAGAAGGTTTCAAATAAGAAGCTCTCGGCTTATGTGGGAAAATTATATCGGGGAAATTTTCCATTTTTGCAAGTAAGTGGAGAAAATATCCCAACAGGCTTCGCTTTTTGGCTGAGAGGCCCGTGACATCTGCAAACAAAGATTTTTGACACCCTGGTGGTAAATCAGGTAAGTCAGAAGTAAAAATGTTATACAATATGGGCCCCAGTATGCTGCCTTGGGGAACACCAGCTCTAACAGGTAATCTATCAGATTTAGAATTCTGATAGTTTACCTGCAGTGAGCGATCTGATAAATAATTTTGGATCAGTTTAATAATGTACAGAGGAAAATTAAAATTCATCAATTTTACAATCAAACCTTCATGCCAAACACTATCAAATGCTTTCTCTATATCAAGAAGAGCAACTCCAGTCGAATATCCTTCAGATTTGTTGAGCCGAATTAAGTTCGTAACTCTTAATAACTGATGAGTGGTTGAATGCCCATGGCGAAAACCAAATTGCTCATCAGCAAAAATAGAATTGTCATTAATATGAACCATCATTCTATTTAAAATAATCTTTTCAAACAGTTTGCTTATTGAAGAAAGCAAACTGATTGGGCGATAACTAGAAGCCTCAGCTGGATTTTGTCCGGCTTCAAAATTGGAACAACTTTGGCGTTTTTCCATTTATCTGGGAAGTATGCCAATTGAAAACATTTGTTAAATAAATTAACCAAAAGGATAAAGAGCTCTCAGGAAGTTTTTGATAAGTATGTAGAAAATACCATCATCACCTGGGGCTTTCATATTTTAAATTTTCTAGTAATAGATCTCACTTCATCCAAATTAGTTCCCAACGAAGGGTCAAAAACATTATCTTGGTTGAGAATGTCTTCGAAGCTTCGTGTAACCTGATCCTCAATTGGACTAGTGAGACCTAGACTAAAATTATGGGCACTCTCGAACTGCTGAGCAAGTTTTTGAGCCTTTTCGCCATTTGTTAATAAAATTTTATTTCCCTCTTTAAGCGCTGGAATTGGCTTTTGAGGTTTTTTTAAAAATTTTCCTTAATTTCCAAAAGGGTTTCGAACTGGGATCCAACTTCGAGACATTATTCTCAAAGTTGGTATTTCTCAGAATAGCGAAATGTTTTTTAATTTCATTTTGCAAATCTCGCCAAATAACTTTTAAAGTAGGATCGCGAGTTCTTTGGTATTGCCTTCGCCTCACATTTTAAGACGGATCAGTAGCTGAAGATCGTCGTCATTAATAATGGAGTTGAATTTAATTTCACATTTAGGAATTGCAATGCCTCTGGCTTCGACAATTAAATTTGTCAAAGATACGAGAGCATTATCAATATCACTTTTGGTATCGAGAGGAATATCAACATCAAAATTCCTATCGATATACGTTTGAGAGAATCCCAATCAGCTCTATGATAATTAAAAGTAGAGCTGATTGGATTATAAATGGCTTCTTGTGAGATTTCAAATGTCACAGGAAGGTGATCAGAGTCAAAGTCAGCATGAGTTACCAATTGGCCACACAGCTGACTTGAATCCGTTAAAACTAAATCAATTGTAGAAGGATTTCGACTGGAAGAAAAACAAGTTGGTCCATTGGGATATTGAATAGTATAATATCCCGCAGAACAATCTTCAAATAAAATTTTACCATTGGAATTGCTTTGAGCATTATTCCATGAACGGTGTTTGGCATTGAAGTCACCAATTACGAAGAATTTAGATTTGTTGCGAGTCAGAATTTGAAGATCAGCTTTCAACAAATTCTTTGCTGCCCATTGCATTGAAATGGCAAGTAAGCTGCAATGAAGGAAAATTTTCCAAAATTTGTTTCAACAGAAACTCCCAAGGTTTCAAAAACTTTGGTTTTGAATGAAGAAAATAATTTATGTTTGATACGTCTATTGATGACAATGGCGACCCCACCACAGGCGCTGTCAAGACGATCATTTCTGTAGATAAAATAATTTGGATCTCTTTTAATGGAGAGTCCTGGTTTTAAATAGGTTTCTGTTATAATGGCAATATGCACATTATGAACTGTTAGGAAGTTGAATAATTCATCTTCCTTACCCTTTAGAGAGCGGGCATTCCAATTTAGAACTTTCACACAATTATTTGGATCCATTGAAACGGAGTCCGATAACAATTTTTGTGTGTACTTTATACCAACCTGAACAGCTTCTGGAATGGTATTTGCTTTGAACATTGCATCAATCATGTGATGCAATTGTTCAGTTAAAAATCAAAATCGGAAGCAGTCATGCTACCTGAATCGGCAACATGACCATTATTTCCCGTTGGGACATGGGTATAAACCTCATTTTGAGAAGAGAAATTTTGTCTACCAGCAGCGATGTTTGCATACGTAGGTACATTCGAAAAATTGGAATTTACTGAAGTGCTTGCTACCCGTTGACGAGCGGCAAAATTTGTTTGTGAATTGTGGTGGGTATGAATTGCTCGACCGGTAACTGGTTTCGAAATTTGAGCGTTTGAAAATTTCTACCCGTCGAATCTGGGATCCGATTAGAATTTCCGTCATCAATTTTGCACGGGAATTCAAAACTTTTGCGTGAAGGGCATTCCCAGAAATTGGATTTATGATTACCCCACAATTTGCACACTTAAATTTATTGGAATCTTCTCTCACAGGACAAGCGTCCTTGGCGTGAGAGGTTCCACCACAAATCATGCATTTAGCATCCATGTGGCAATGTTTGGTTCCGTGACCCCACTTTTGGCACTTACGGCACTGAGTGGGATTTTGGAAATTTCCCCAGGCCTGCGGAAATGTTCCCATGTAACACGGACATGGGACATAATACAGGCCTTTTCCAAACTTTTCATATTATTTAGTTCACTTTTGTTAAAATGAACTAAATAAAATTCTTGAGAAATGCCCTTTGGGAAGTACCAGAGTGGGATTTCTTTTCATCTTAATTACTTGGACTGGTGAAAATCCAAGTAATTCAGAAATTTCAATTTTAATCTCATCCAGTGATTTGTCATCACTGGGCAGACCTTTCAAGACGACTTTGAACAATCGCTCAGTTTTGTCGTCGTATGTGAAGAATTTATGGCGCTTCTCAGTTAAATACTGGAGAAGACGTTTGCGATCGTCAAAGGATCCCGGCAAAACGCGGCAGTCACCCTTCCTAGCTATCTGAAATGAAACCTTGATCCCCGAAGGTTACTCAAGATTTCATTCCGAAAGCCAGAAAACTCGGCAACAGATACCACAATTGGCGGAATCCGTTGTTTCTTCGCATGAATCGAATCACCTGGGCTAGAGGTAGATTCGATTTCCTCAAATTCGTTATTAATCAAATCGAACTGATTGCTCAGTTCGATGGGAGAAGAAATAATGTCAACGTTAGATTTAGAAGGAATATCTGAAGTCTCCAGCTTCCTTCTATTTTTCCGCGCTTGGGCAGGACGGTCTTGAAACCTTGTTTCTTTGAAGGAAGTGGAGAATTCAGAGACTCCCCTTCCTCTTGTTTTATTTATACTCATTGCTGAGCGTGGAGACGTGACCTTCTTAGAGGTTTTTTCCCAGAACGGTGTCCCTGCAGGATTACCACCGCTTGTCGGAATTTTACTTCCGCAAACGGGTCCAACGTAAAACGAAGGCACGGGTCCTTGCAAAGATCGTAACGGGATCAGTGGGTAGAAATAGCGCTAAGAAGCACCGTTGAAATTAAAATAGCTTCGGGTAGTATTAAAAACTTCCTTCCGCAAAGAGAAAGAACCGCACAGCACGAAAGCACGATGCGGTCTGGAACGAGACTGGTAAAAACTACTTTTCAACGACGACGTCCGGATTTGCAAGTCGCGACCACGAACCCGACTATTCCGAGCTAATTATTTTTATCGGCACCCATTGAACTCGCGTATGAACATACTTTTTCGACATAATTCGCGACTTTTTGAATAATATATTGTTCTAGAGAACTTTATTTTAAAAAGAGAACAATTTCACCGACGCGACGACATGTTTTTTCTCGCAAATACTAACGTCTGGTGCATCGGTGGAGAAATAATAAAAACAATATCAACAAGGTTCAAACGCTTCGATCAAACGTTTGTTTTTTTTTTTTCAATTTTCAGCCACTCACTAGTGCCTAACGAATGGCTCACGACTCACATTTTGTTTGCTGGGAAGTTTATTATTTGAGTCACCTTTCAATAATTATAATGAGGTTTGGTCTGAAATTGTTTGGATTTATATTTTGATTTATAAGAAGGGTGGGATGTAGGGTTCAGATATTATTCTGATACGTGCATGACGTCATAAACCAATCACATGCACTAATACAATTGAACGGATAAACATACAAGACCTGGGAGGCAGGGACCTTGGGGGAGAGATGACAGGGAGGGGATGGGAAAGGAGAAGTAGAGGGACGTGCAAGGAAGAACCCGGATTCTTGACGGTCGCGAGATGCGGGCCGACGCTAAGCACAGGAGGACAACGATGGTCAAGGATACTACAAGTGTGATGATACCGCAGCTGAGGACATCGTGCAAGTCTCAGTAGATTTGGTAGACGATTTGATTCTAACTCCAGAACAATTTGGACAACATCTCATATGCCTGGATTTGAGACGTAAGTGAAAGACAAATAATCGGAGGACATAATTGGGTTAATACCGCGGCTCTGGACATCGTGGAAGCCTTGGTTGATTCGGTAGACCATTTGATTCAAACTCCAAAACAATTTGGAGATCTTAGAACATCTCATATGCCTGGATTTGAGACGATAGTAGAAGACCAATACTCAGAAGACAAAATTTGGTTGACACCGAGGCTGGGGACATCGTGGAAGCCTTGGTTGATTCTGTAGACCATTTGATTCAAACTCCAGGACAATTTGCAGATCTTAAAACATTTCATATACATGGACTTGAGATCCAAGTGAAAGACAAATACTCAGAGGGCATGATTGGGATGATGGCGCAGCTGAGGACATCGTGCAAGCCTCAGTAGATTCGGTAGACCATTTGATTCAAACTCCAGAACAATTTGGAGATCTTAAAACATCTCATATGCCTGGATTTGAGACGTAAGTGAAAGACAAATAATCGAAGGACATAATTGGGTTAATACCGCGGCTGGGAGCACCATCGCAGCCTCGGTTAATTCATTAGACTATTTGATTCAATTCTTACAATTCTTACAACACCGCTTATGTCTTGTTTTAAGACGCAAGTGAAAGACAAATACTCAGAGAACATAATTGAGTTGAAAGCACGGCTTAGGACATCATCAAGACTTTGGTTGATTCGATAGACCATTTGATTTAAACTCCAGGACAATTTGGAGATCTTACAACTTTTCACATACCTGTATTTGGAGATCTTTCAACTTCGTACATGCAAGAATTGAAGACGTAAGTGAAAGACAAATAATCGGAGGACAAAATTGGGTTAATACCGAGACTGGGGACAACATGGAAGCCTTGGTTGATTCGGTAGACCATTTGATTCAAACTTCAGGACAATTTGGAGATCTTACAACACCTCATATGCCTGGATTTGGAGAGATCTTACAATATCCCATGCAAGACGCAAGTGAATGTATTTGAAAGTATCCTCACGATCAATAAATTAATTGAAATTCTAGAAATTTCAGCAAAAATTCTGTTTTACGTCACATTTGGTTTACGTCCCCCCAATAAGTGACGTAAAAAGAGGGTTAAGTGTACTTGTAATCTGCGTCGCATAATAATGTTTGCCAACTAGGCGAGCAGATGTGAAAAATGTGAAGCTGGTCGATGTTCTGTCAATTTTGGAAAAAAAAAATGAAAAGTGCCAGTGAATGAAAAAAAAAGTGTTTCAACTATAAAACCGGCAAGAATAAAACTTCACTTCCTGGAGCCTACTGCTCAGTTGTATTCACAAGTTACTAGTTCCTGTAGCAGGTTCCATCAAAAATCGGCATCGTCGTACAGCTTGTGACACGTACTGTATATGGATGCTTCACAGCGGATTCCGAAGTTGGTTCTCCCAAATGTACGTGAGGATTGCGCCACTTGGAACGCTTATTGGTACATTTTGAAACTGGACAGGAGAGCTCATACAAAGTTGAACTGGTAAAACTACAAAGAAGCAAGTACAAAGGTTTGATAAGGTCGACGATTTTTTTCTGATAGTATCCATATCTACTTTGGTAAGTTTTTTCTGTACTAAACACACAGTAGATCTTACACAAACATGCTAGATGTGATCCCTTCTAGTAGGAGACTTGTTTCGTTTATTCATCACACCCTAAAATGAATCCTAATTTACCCAACCAGTTCATTCTCATTGTCTCTTTAAATCCTTATATGGATTCTTTAATTCGAGTCGAGTCAAGTACAAGACACTGAAGACGACCACACAGTTGTGGTCGAAATACGTATCTGCAAAGATAACGAAAATTAACTGGTGGAATTAAATGGACAGTACTTAATTCGTCTTAGACGGTTGAAATTTCCAATTAGAGGCGAAAACATCTTGGACTGGAACGAGAATTAAAAAACCATTTCCATATTAGAAATCTATGGCTTTTTGAATAATTTCATTTCATTTATTGAAATTTTTCATTTACTCATCCTATTCCTTCTAATAACTTTAATAAGCATTGTAATAACGCTGAAACTAATATAGCTATTGATGCATTTCGCGTTAATTCGAACAAAAATCTAAAATTGGCAGCACGCTCTCTAGATTCAATAAGTCTGTCTGGACATGTAGATTATGTTACAAGAAGCCAGTTTACGTACTCAGACTTGATGTTGAGTGAATATATTTGTTGTTCTTCGCCGATTTCAGCTTGGTCGGTCATCGGGGAGCAGATTCGTAGCTTGTTAGGGCTGGACATTTTGTATGGAAGTCAGCATACATACACTGTTATTATTCTGAGTACAAGTGTATCTGTAACTTGTGTGGGGCTTATCGTTCATTCACGTAGGGCAACAGCAGCTCCTCTCGGCACCATGAATTTATTTTCCATCACAAATATTGCCCTCCGCTCGCTTTCAAATCGACTTCTATAAAAACATTCTTCATGCCTGCCGTATCCTAACGGAACTATCAATTCTATACTTTCGCCTCTAATGCTATCATGAACATGTACGTCCAAGTTAGGAAGATGATATTAGCATTTCCATATCATTGTAAATCGTTTAACTTCACGTAGAAGTAACACACACGAAATCATTAATTTAATGAAACAATTTGTTTTTTTATGTATACTTCAAATATTTCACATATTGTTCAGGGATACGGAAACTTTGTATTCCGTAGATATTTACATAAACTGCACAAAACGTTGTATTTCTGAAACTATTAATCAATTACCTGAGGCGCTTAACGACCATATGAGATATAAAAAATCCGTTTAGACAAGTTTACAAAGATGTTCATGAATATGTATTTTTTTTGTTCTGCTCAAGATAGTTATAGAATCATTCAAAGTTATCGCATAATTTACATTTTAGCTATAAAGTGTCTTATTTCACAGTCAATAATATTTACAAAATTGCAATCACTGAATTGTCATTTTATGATTCATATTTTCATCCTGATAGGATAAAATTTTTGATCAAAATTAAAGATCAATTTAAATTTTAAAACTATATAAGGGGGGAAGTGGTTTTAATTTATGTTTGCTCTTTATCGTTTCAGAGAGCAAGCAAAGGCGCTTAAACCTAGGCTAATTAGCCAGGGCAAGGCTAATACCTTCGCCCCATCCGAGGGAAATCATCAGCCAGGATAACGGAGTGATATAAATTTCTTAGCGTTAGCTTCCAACGTTTTTTCACCAAAGTTCTATCATTTGCTTATAATGATACTCCTAAACCTCAAACCCTACCAACCATTCAACTTCTTGACATCTATGAGGGCGTCGGTGAGTCGCTGGCCTCTCGTTAAGTAGATGTCATATCATCATTTCCTTCCCTTCCCTAGTAACGGAGAAGATGGGCGTGGCCAGCAATGGTAGCTTTCATGCTTTATCATTTGGACCCCTAATTGGATTGCCATTAAATCCCAAATGGAAATCCATAAGCAATTGGGGTGAAAGTGTTAAAGAATATACATGACAGCTATCAGTATGCAATCTACGAAATACTCCGTTACAACGCAATGCAACGCAACGCATAATAATGTTTTGCCAACTAATAATATTAGTACTTGTATTATTAGTAAGCTTGAAATTACAAGTCCGTCAGGTTCAAATTTGCAAATTTGTGGATAGAATACATATTTTGACTGCAATAGGTATGCACGGAACACGAATTATTATCTCTGTAAATTTATTGATTCCGCGGTTTAAGCCGGGCTCATGGTATTGGCATTTTTAACCAAGCCAATGTGATACACACTAGAGTCGTTTTTACGTGGTCTTTGGGATTGACTTAAGTTTGAATTAAAGCGATTTTTTAATTTACGCGAACGTATCCTCCATGATAAATCGAATCCCGCTAGACTTGTTTGTTGTGTGTTTTTGAAGCGGGTTTAATTTACGTGTATTGTGAGACTCATGCGGGTTTGGATTTTGGTTCTAATTCGATTATGAAATTTGGACGATTTCTTTTTTAGTTCAAAATACTAACTGATGAGAATATCGCAATAAATTCTACTTAGAATTTAGCCTGTTTTTCCGTTTTTCCTTTCTTTTCCAAGATTGTTATCAAAAATAAAGCAATATGCAATATTTGGGTAAACTAAACTCAGCCTTGGTTAATATGTTTTAAGTGGATTAAGTTACACTAGAGGTAAGTGTTAGGAAACTCATTTCACTCAAAATTGGGTTATATGGGTACTATGGACCGTACGGATTTAAGCTTTAGAGATCCACTATTTGAATGCTTGATGTCAGCATGTCTACTATATCCAAAGTCATTTGACAATTTTCATAATTCTCAATGTTATATGGGAACGAGAAATTTATTCTTAGCGCACAGTATTTCATTATATGGTAATTTGAAGCAACTAGAATAGTAGTTTCTTTCTCTTTTAAGTCGTTAAAAAACAATTAAACGATGCATAATTACTTTGCACGACTAAAATAATAGAATCAAAGCTACTTGTAAATTTAATTACAGCACCATTCATACTTGTAAAAGAAACTACAAACCAACGCTAATAATTTCTACTTGTATTTTCTTTATGCAACAGTTACTTGTAAATTCCACTAATATTATTAGTGCGGTCAACTTGTAATATTAGTCTTGTAAATTCATACTTGTAGATTCATTATGCAACAGAAAAATACAAGTTACAAGCTACGCTACTAATATTATTAGTAAAATTCCGATTATGCTACAGGCCCCTGGTTGTAGCGATCTCACCCGTGCTGCATACTTCTCCTCTACGAACTGCTCACATTCGCAGTCATACCAGTCGTTACTCTGGTCCGGCGGCATCGTGCCTAGTGCAGCGGTTGCGGTGCTCGTGTTTTGCGGATCGGATCGAATATCTCTCCATCCATCTTCAAGCGAAGCTGCGCCTAGATGCTGTTTGGTTGGATGTACCACTTTCAGCTGCTGTATACGTAGTCCTGGGCTGGACTACCATCTTGTAGCCGCCGAATATTTAGCCACGACATCCGATATTGACGCATATTGTACATCGTCGAAAACTTCGAGCGCATGCATAGCTGCGAGGCCGTAATGTTCTAGTGGAGCATATAATGCCAGAGAAGAAGAAGAAGCTTATTCTATTGCCATGCCATCCCGGCGATACACAGGTTGTTTTTGGGTTACATCCCGGCCTTGCTGATCTTCTCTTATACTAATGACACACTGGTGGTATAAGTACCATGGTACAAGAATCTTGAAAAGAGTACCGTATCGATTATTGTCTTTATCAAAGATAGTCTTGGAATAATTTTCTTGTCCTTTTGTACCATGGTACAAGTACCACAGGTGTGTCCTTGATATTAGGGATGATTTTAATAACATGATATACACTCCATAGTCAACATTTCAAGTAATAAGTAAATCGCCTAATGATTATTTTATAGAATGCAGTCATCGCTTGTGAATATCAATATAAAGAAATAGATTCATATGTGTTGATATTTTATAGGCAAATGTTTTATTCAATTTAAAGAATAATAAGCAATTATAGAGGTATACAGTTCAGTCTATTAAAATGCACCAATTTTTCATGACTCATAGTCTTGAAGAAACGCTAACTCTTGGTTCCACCGTTTCACGCTTGTAAATGTTAGGAATGAAGAACGAAAGCACACCGCATCCAATTAAAGAAACACCTGATATCCAAAACGTAAGCTCGCATTGTTGATCAAGAAGTATCCCAACCATGTTAGCACCAACAACGCTTCCAAGTCTACCAAACATCAACGATATACACACTGCCATCGCCCTGTGGAAAGTATTCACAATGAATGTTATTGAATATTAAGCAGTACGGTAACAATCATAATTACCTCAGATTTGTAGGGAACAAATCTACTGTGACGGCATTTACCACGCTTATACAATATCCACATGTCAACAGAACTAGATACAGCCACATGGCTAGTAGCGGTATGTCGATAAATATAATTAAAATTCCGCATAAACCGCAGCAAACGAATACAAACACCAGAATCGGCAGCTTACCAACCGCATTGATGATCAAACCAATAACGGCGAATCCTAGTGCGTACATCAGTTCTAGAATGAACGAATGTTCATAAGCAATGATGTCCAGCTTTTGGTTGCACTCTGGTGTAATATCGGTAGCATTATGAGTCAATACTGATATGTCGATCCTGGTAGCATATACTGCATTACACAGAGTAGTGCGATTGACCCCAGTGTCCTGTAATTCCGCTGCGCGATTCAGTATATCGGGAAAGAACATGTACATTCCATTCGACGACAAATAGATCCCAAACTGCAATACGCATATGATAGTTGTTTTGTTCAGATAAGGTCTCATGAAAAGGGGTGCGGTTTGGTTCCATATTAGTTTCATCAAACCGATGAATCCCTTCGTATTCTTGTCTTCATCATCCTTCTTTTTAGTCTGTAGAACATCAGCTTCTTCGAGAATCGATGCGATCTGTAAAGCCGATTCCTTCCCCCGAGTGTTCAATTTGTGCATCCATTTTATCGTTTCTATCGACCTTTCCGCGTTCCCTTGAACGAATGTGAACTTCGGGCTTTCTGGAATTTTCAGCAAAGCCAAAGCACATACTAGACTAGGCAGTCCGCATACGGCCAAGAACAATCGCCATGGCCGGTAGACTATATTGAGGATGGGGATGAAAAACTCCCACTCTTGATTTATGACAAGAAAAGCAATCCCAGGAAGCATCAGGCAACCGACTCCGAACACGAATGAAGCGCCCATGATAGCACGTGATCCATCACGTTTGTTATGGAATTCTCCAAGGTAGGCATAGATCGTGGCAGATGATCCAGAAATGCTGTAATGATTTAGTACGTCAGTTATTTCGGTTCTAAAAGATTGGTAGATAAACTTACAAAAATCCTGCAAGGAATCTTAAAAGAGCAATAATCCAGAAGTTCGTTGTAAAACTTGAAATAACAGTTGCCGTGAACGTTAAAAATAACGTTGGAACAATTACTTTCTTTCTCCCTCGGGTGTCTGCGAGAAAGCCCCATAAATGGGAACTAGCGATGATCCCTTCAGAGAGATAACAAATTATTGCAACGGAAAGTAGCGGACTAACACAATTGTTGGTAAAGAGGCAGCGAGGAATTAAATATAATCTTTTACAAACACTGAAATGGGAACTAACAACACCAGACGACACAGATTGAGCTTTCCAGACATATTATACCTGCAAATGAGACTGCACTAAGAACACCTTTTTCTTTTGTTGTAAGCAACAGATCACATTCTGCCACCGGTATTACGTAACTAATTCCCAGCGTTTCCAGCAAGACACACGCCAGTATGGTTCCAGAAATTATGATAATGATGTAATTAAACATTCCAAATTCTACAAAAAAATATATTTGAAATCTTTAAGTTTATCAAACTGTTATACAAATCAACATACTTGCCATCGAGAGAGCATCGTCAAAAGTAACATGACGTGGATATGTGGCACGTTTGGGCTCTAGAATAAGAAAATGAATATGGGTGGGTATAAATCATAGGTGAACAGTATTTATCGCAGAAAACAGGCATACAGGCAATAGCAATATAGTTTGAAACACCTTCGTCCTTTGCATGTCAAGTCTAAGCTCAACCACATCACCCTAGTAACATTTTGGTTTTATGCCGGTTTTACAATACTCTTAAAGAGTAAATAATGGTCTTCAAGAGTGTTATAAAACTTAAAATGTTACTTGGGCAGTGTCACATAGTCACATAGAAATCAGTGGACTAAGAATTGGATAATCAATTAGATCTCATGGAAAATATATTTTAAGCTCTTTTTAGGGGAATGTATTCAACCGTCTAAGATGATTTTGGTACTTTCCATTTAATTTCTCTAAGTTTCGTTATCTTTGCAGATACGTGTTTCGACCTCAACTGTGAGATCGTCTTCAGTGTCAAGTACAAGACACTGAAGACGATCTCACAGTTGAGGTGGAAATACGTATCTGCAAAGATAACAAAACTTAGTGGAATTAAATGGAAAATACTAAACTCGTCTTAGACGATTAGATCTTATGGGTCATCATGTACACCCGCCGACTTGAAAGATCTCCATCCTGAGCGATGCACAGCTATCGCTTACCCTGTTGCCAATTAGATCACGTGCTATTAATTATTTATTCAGACTAAGGCAGGAGTGGCCTTTGCAATACATTAATGTATATCAACTTCAAAACCGCAGGTCATCTACGAAGGGTCGTCTTCACCTGGTAGATCCACTTTGTTCGCTGGTTCGCTGGTCCACTTTGTTCGCCCACCTCGCCTTCTTGAGCCCGTCGGATCGTTATCTAGAGCCATTTCCGATTCTTTCTGACTAGGTACATGCCCGACCCATCGCAGTCGTCCAATTTTCGTGGTTTGAGCGATGAATGTTGTCCCAAGCATTCTCACGAAGGAGGTAGCATCATGAAAAAACAGTTTTAAGGTGCCTAGTAAAGAATGCTTCCTCCTGGTGTGAGAGAGGTATATGTTCAGGCTCTCTGTTTCTCACTAACTTGGTTTCGTATTTACGCAAAGCATATCCATTGAAACATGGTCGATGAACGAAGGAAGCATTCTCATCTCACGCTATGTCACTGAATGATGCCTTTCCGCCACTGGCTTGGCCATTGAAGATGCTACTTTCAGAATATCACACTCTCAATCTTAAGAGCCCCGCACATAGCATACGTTTGCGTTGCGTTTGACAGTTTTCCCATGGGAAATGTGTCGAACGCAACGCAAACGTATCCTATGTGCGGGGGTCTTTAGAAACGAATGCTTTGTGTTTGCTTTTTCCTTTGTTCGTGCAGCAAACCGCAGGCAATCGAAAAAGCATCACTAGGTGCAACGAAATTATAATCTCACTAGCAAGACACACGTCGAAACGTTCATTTATTTTTAAACGAATTGTCCATGGTCTGCTTAACAGTTAATGCAATTCGTAGTTGTTTCGACTCCTTCATCTGCACCCCGCCGTAGATGGCACGCAGCACTTTTCTACCGAAGACATCAAGTGCGCTTTGATCCTTATCATTATCCAGGTTTCAATTAGCATTTTGTAGATAGTCAATTTGGTACTAAGGCGAATGAATTCTTCTACTACTTCGATTTCGTTACCACCGATACAAACTCGTGGTGGGTGGATAATGTTGTTCTCTCTTGAGCTTCTTCCTTTCATGAACTTCTTTTTTGATGTGCACAATCCGCTTAGTTTCCCTCTTCAGTCTGAAGTAGGCTTCTTCTGTCTTCTCAAAGTTGCGTGTCATAATATCAATGTCTTCGTCGAAGCCAAGAAGCTGAACACACTGTGTGAAAATCGCACCAATCGTGTCAATGCGTGCCCTTCATATTACCTCCTCCAAAGGCAGAAGGCACGAAAGAACATTGTTCGTTTGCTCGTTTCAAATGGACTTTGCTAAACTCGAACTACGCACATCACCCGATCCATTAATCTATTTTCTACTTGGGTACTGGTAAAGCCTTTGCTTATGAATCCCGCATGGTACTGTCCTATCCTACGAAATCTCTCACAATTGATGTTAGTCGACGGCATAGTTATCTTGGAGCCAATCATCCCGAGGATTTGATGTTTTTTTTTTAGCCTGCCAGTTTCCTTATAAATTCCTTGAAGATCCGGGGCTGGAACACTTATGTCCTACGAGCGTGCTTCTAGGTTCGTCACCATAATATGGAGATATTATCTCCATTGTCGTCTGTCATATCGCCATACAGGTGCTGCCGCCACGTTTGGGTCACCGCACGTTCTTGCGTAAGAAGGTTCTTATTTATGCCCATACACATGTCAGTGGCACGTGGCCCTTTTGTAAACGGTTTAACTTCTATTAGATCTTCCGTGTGTTAGCGCGATACAGCTGCTCTGTTTCTTCACGTCTCGGTAGTGCTGGTAAGACAAATTTTCGTGGTATGTTACGGTGTAAGATCTACCATGGTCACATTGTCAGCTACAGGAAAATCCTGACCCAACGAATACATTCCCCAATATCCAACTCAGTGGTACTTATGATGATGTCGCTCTCGCTTCATTTTGCTTTTCTCTTAACTAGGGTAACGATGGTATTTTGGACATCTGAATATATTTTGGACTTTTGGCTATATTTTGTTTATTTTGTTACATAAATGTGGTTATAAATATGATAATGAAAGAGGCCAAAGGGACACATGATTCCTACTTATTTGAGGAAAGCTAAGTCGAAAAACACGCAAAATATAACCAAAAGTCCAAAATATATTCAGATGTCCAAAATAGGGGCCATCCACAAAGTACGTCACGCTCCTAGGGGGGAGGGGGGTTTCGAGCAGCGTGACGACTCATACAAATTTTTTAGAGATTTCATACAAAAAGTGTGACGAAGGGGGGAGGGGGGGTTCAAAATCGCCAATTTTTGCGTGACGTACTTTATGGATCTTCCCATACATCATTTACCCTACTCACGTTCCCCAAATGACGGACGGTAGGTGGAGCAGGCGAATAAACCACCACGAGTAGCATCAGCTCTTGAGAGAACCATCCATCGTTTACACCGTGAAAATGCAACCACTACGGTGGGTTCAGAATATCGGACAGTAATCCGGTGAAAATAGATCTCTCCGAAGGGCACAAGAAGGCAAAGTTCGCAGCGAGCGCCATCCGCCATGGATCGATCAGGTACATAGCGCTAGTTATACAAAGCGATCAACAACATGCGCAGCAAAAGCGCACCGACGCCAGTCGTAATCAATGACAGCTCCGAAAATTTGTTGACCGATCGAGCAGGAATGGCAGCTAGGCGAAAGGAGAACTTTGAGTTATTGTTGAATGGACAATCGGACAAAGAGTGCACAAAGAAAATCAGAATTTAAGAGCCACCCAGAGCTAAAGAACGGTAAGACCAGGGCTGACAATGGTCCAATGCACCGAGTTCATCATTGACGTTTGAGACGGGCGCTGTTTACTTAGAATGAATACTTTTTCATTCATCGAGTTCATGCAAGTGTTCATTTTTAGTAAACAGCGCCCGTCTCAAACGTCATTGTGTTCATTCGGTGCATTGGACCATAGACCTGTGCAGGAGTTCATGAAATTCACTCACCCGATGGATTTTGACATTTGAGCGGGTCGTCTTCTCGAACAAAAGTTCATTTTGCGTTCATTATGCGACCCGCTCAAACGTCATAATTTCTTGGGGGAGTTCATTTTGCGTTAGTCTATAGTCATTCTCGTCGTATGAAAAAAGCGAAAAAAAATATAGTCTTCGTCATAACATTGCACGACGCGACACCTATTCGGTTTCTTCGCGCCGCATGCCTACCATGACGATAGTCGCGCAGCCAAAACTTATGACGATTTCCGTCTTCACTTCTTCACACAATTGATTGTCCGTCATTTTATACGGAGTGGTTAAAAACATAATGGCGTCTAAAATAAACAAAGTAGTACGAACTTTTGTAACATAAATGTTTTGATAACATTTATAATGTCTTCATACGTTAATTCAAATTCGTTATTACAAAGAATTAATAAAAATCTTCGCATGGCAGCTGCCGCTTGAAGAATAATGGTATTGTCGGCGTAGCACCAACTTAGAATTCGGAAGTCGGGACTTCCGAACCGAACTTTCTTCCGAAGTTTTATCTGTCAAACTAATTGATGCGTTGTTTAGCGCATCTTTAGGCGAATTCAGCGCACTACTTCCGAAGTTAGGAAAGTTGCCTGTATCTGGAGAAAAATCCAACTTCGGTATACAAACCGGTCTAACTTTTTTCCGGATAGACAATATGAAGTCTTCGTTCTTCGCTGCCGTCATGACGATTTGGTTGCACGACGAGAGTTAACGTCGTGCGCGGTCATTGACGATGCGTCGAGTAGCAATGAAGACAACACAACTCGTCGCTACTGTGGCTTTTCTTGCTGCGACGATGACTATTGACAGCCCTGGGTAAGACCATTCTGGGAACGACGGAGTCCCGGTCGAGCTTCTAAAAGTTGGGAGTGACTCTGGCCAAGTGATTGAAATGATTTGGGAGGGAGAATAAACTCCGTCGAACTGGCTTGATGGCCTCATATGTCCTATCTACAAGAAACAGCACAGACTCGATTGTGCTAACTATCGAGATATAGTACTCCTCAATATCGCTTACATGGCACTCTCTCGAATTCTATTTAGTAGACTGCGCCCGCTTGCGGAAACCTTTGGCGGCAAATATCAAAGCGGTTTTAGAGAAGGGCGATCAGCAACGGACCAAAAGAAGATCACAAAACCAAGAAACGAAAAACCAAATTGAACACGTTCTAATCGACGTTAAATTCTTCTCCGATATCACAAACATCCGCACTCGTCGCAATGTGAATATTGAACCCAACCAATACCTTGTTGCAGTATATCTGGCTGCGCTCAAAAATCTCGACGGTGTAAACGTGTCGGAGTCGAAAACAAGCTAGTTAGCTACAAGAAGGAAGACTAGCTCAAGGCTATGTGCAGCAGCTGAAAGAGACACTTCGAGTGGAAAGGCAGCCTGGAGAAATATTTGATCCGCCAATGGAAGCATCTTAACCACTGCACTAGGCACGGAGCCCCCAGGTCAGTGAAATAATAAGCTAGGCCTTTAACGGAGCCTGTGGGGTACCTGGGCACCCTCCACAGTAATTGTCCCTTACCGCGTCATGCTGGGCTCTGGCGTGGTGGACCTCTTTTCCCGAGCAACTCGTGGGACCAAAATGGAAAACCAAGTCAATTCTTCAATTAGTGGTAGTGGTGTAGGCGACAACCCCTTTGCAAGAGGTGGGTTGTTCAGGTCTCTGCCTAGGAGGCCAGAGGCAATAGTCGGCAGCTCAGTGCGCAGCGCCAGCGTGGGTCACTTTACCTTATCCTCGGCTACGCCGGTAGATGTTATGGACGGCCCATGGCTTGTGGGGGCGATGAACCGCAAACGCGATGGGCTTTCGGCCTTCGAGGTGGCGACGGAACAGCTGGACGCCATTATCGACTTTGCGTCATCGAAGCATAACATCAGTAAGGACTTGCTGAAACTTCGAAAGTCGATGTTGGACGCCAAGCTGGAGAGGGCGGTCAAGACGGCCAAGTGTAAACCCGTGAAATCCGTGGAGTCGAGGTCTACCCAGACTAAGGCCCAAGGATTCGCGGACTCGGGCAAGGTCGAATCGACCGAGGGCGTGTCAGCGAAGACGGTGGTGCCAAAGTCTACCCAGACTGAGGCTCAAGTATTCGCGGGCACGTCGGGGGTGACTGCTCCAACGGAGCAGACACAAAAACGGGGGAGACAGTCTCCCGGGGATGAGCTCCCTGGGGGCCGCTCGAAAACGTGGAGGGTTACTACCCCGAACAAGGGTAGTGGGGCTGGAAAGCTGAACCCCGGCCAGGTACCTCCAAAACCGGGGGAGGATGGACCTGGGAAGGTCCGTCCACCCAGGAAAGACGGTGGTAAGGGGTTACGACAGGCTTAGAGCTCTCAGCCGCACCAGACCAGGGAAATAGAGGGGAATGACGCCTCCTGGACCCTGGTCAAGAACAAGAGGAAACCGAAGACGTGAAGGGCCGAAAAGAAGGTCCATGTAAATGAGGGTAGCAAGAAGTCTATGGTAGGCGCCAATCGCTCCAGGGGCGATGCCCTAGTATTCAAAACGGACGAGGCTAAGTAGTCGGACGTCTTGAAGGCGATAAGGAGTGACGTACGTCGAATAAGACGTACCCGGATGGGCGAGATGATCCTCGAGCTGAAGCGGGGCGTCTCGCAGAAGGGCGCCACCTACAAGAAGTTGGCGGAGGAAGTCCTAGGCGAGACGGTCAAGGTGAGTTCACTCACGACGGAGGTGAATATAAGGGTCAAAGACCTGGACGATATCACCGCAGTCGAAGAGCTCGTCACGGCACTGCGGCGACAGTGTGAAGTGGAGACGCCCACCGCAGCCGTTCGGCTACGGAAAGGTCCGGCAGGGACGCAGGTAGCATTGGTTCGGCTATCTGCAGCGGACGCCTCCAAGGTAGTCAAGTTAGGGAGCGTCAAGGTGGGATGGTCGGTGTGCCCTGTGCGCATATACGAGCAACCCGAAGTTTGCTTCAAGTGCCTGGAACCGGGGCACAAGCAATGGAACTGCAAAGGCCCTGACAGAAGCAATCTCTGCCGGCGCTGCGGATTGGAGGGACATAAGGCACAATGCTGCACGAACCCTCCCAATTGTTTGATTTGTTCCAGCAAAGCTGTGAACAGCAAGCACCCCATGAGGGGTTCAAAGTGCCCGGCGTTTAAGCGTGCTACAAAATCACAGTGCAGGTAACGCAGCTGGCTTGCTCGGCCTCGCCCGAGTGTTTGGTGTGCACAGGTTTAAAGGAAACGGCGGAACACGTGTTGTTCGTGTGCCCACGTTTTCGCGCAATGCGTGACCACATGCTTGCCACATGTGGTCTAGACACTACCCCGGACAACCTAGTTCGGAGGATGTGTAAAGATGAAGTTGGGTGGAATGCCGTTTTATCGGCTATCGCCCAAATCGTCTCGGAGCTACACAGAAGGTGGCGCGTGGACTCATGGATGGCGAGTTCAGGCGCAAATAAGAGGTGGTCCAAGGGTTCGGAGTCGGCTTCATGGGTCATACCGGTGGTCATGCCCTGTGGTCGAACTCGAGTCTTGCTTTATAGCCGCGCGTCTTACCGCACGGCTAAGGAGGGCCCCAGCCTCACGATATACACACTTAATTTTTTTCACCGAGATCTCAGTAAAAGTGACGTTTCAGTTGCTGAGATATGGTAAATATTTTGCCGAAAATCAGTAATAAAACAAATGCCGAAGTTCAGTTCTGAAATTTACTGAGCTACAGCGGTGCCCGATTTTGCCGATCTCGAGAAAGAAAAAGTTAGTGTGTACGAATGTGAAAATGTTAACATGGCTTATAAACCTCGCGGTTAATAACTGTGTAAGTGCTGAATGGACACTGAGCAGCGAGGCGGCAATGTCCCAGTGGGGGATGTAATGCTAATAAGAAGGTTTTATAAAAAAAAACAATCAAATGGTTGCCGAGTGCTGGAATTTCGTCACTATACGATGGACGTCAAGCAATGCTAAGAAATAGTGATTGCTTGTGGTCAATCCGGCGAAATGTTCGGTAATTACCTACTTTTTCACGAAAGAAGGAGCCGCTCCGGTTTAGTTACACGCTAACATTCACCTTTGTATTGCTCTCTCTTTCTATCCCACAGAAATTTTACCCAATTTCCGTCAAAAGCAGGACAACTTAAAACTATGAGTAATCCTGCTTTTGACGGAAATTGAGTAAAATTTCCGTGGGAAGAAAAGAGACGGCAATATAATTTTACTCAGTCACTGAGTAGGTGAAAGTTAGAGTGTACTCTCTTCTCGACTCGACCATCAACCGAGTACATTGCGTGAAAGATTTGAGAGTTCTTCTGAATTCGCAATTTACATTTACCCAGCACATATCCTTTGTCGTCGATAAAGCGGCCAGAACGCTTGGCTTTATGTTCAGGGTAGCGAAAAATTTCATCGACGTACATTGCTTGAAGGCACTCTACTGCTCTCTCGTCCGGTCGACGTTGAAATACTGCTCGGCGGTCTGGTGTCCTTACTACAACAACGGATCACAGCGCATCGAATCAATACAACGCCGCTTCGATTAATATATCCAAAAATACACAATTGAGCTCCTAATAAATCAACCGAAAGCTAAGTAAAAGTTCATTTAATCATCATACAATGTTCTGTGAAATTGTTCTGTAACATACCAACTGCCCTTTTTGCAATTCTGAGCTCAATCGAGCAATTAGAACCGATTTCCAGATCGAATGAGTGACGGAGGTGTATTTTTCTATATATTTTGGCTGAAATCCCCATACAAACTTCAAATCAATTGCGCCAGATTATGCAACAAGCGATTTAGCTGAAATTTTGAGAGATTGATTTTCTCACCCAAAGACACAATCCTGAGGGGTGCCCCGTGGAATTCGACGACATTTTTTTCTCCCCATATTGTACAGTCTAATGTACACCACAAATAAATAAATAAATAAATCTATACGATATCGTATTTGATTTGTTTGTTTGTTTTATTGTCACAGTCAATTCTTTGACTAATTTAAGCAAAAATTGCCCATATTTTTAAAAGGTTTTAACGAAATCAAAATCCAAAAAATGGTAGCACGTGTCAACCGGCCTGAAAAGTTTACCTGATTTTGGTTCAAAATTAGGCAAATGTTGAAACCAAACAGCACTTTTTAGATTTTTTGTTTTAAATTTAAAAAATAGCTAGAAACGTAAAAAAATATGGTATCTTTGGGAAAGTTGTTCTTAAATAAATTAAGAAATTGGATGGGCATCGCAAATTTTCACCGTGATAAAGTCCACACTGTGATCACGTCAGCGGTGTACTGCCGTTGGGTGCATAATTGTCCCATAGAATTCCAGCAAACATCGAGCAATTATGCGTCCACCAGCAGTAAGTCCCGTTGGCCTTGATGTACCTTATATAGATGCTTCGGCTGGTGTTCAAGCATGTAGTTTGATAAAATCGCTGTATGGTCTAAAGCAATATTGTGATATCACCTTGATTCGGGGGTAAAATTGTTAATTTCTCTAAAACTTGAAATTATATGGCTAGAGTTATGACAATTGTGTTCGAATACCAGATAGGAATTTCCGTATCTCCAACAGGTTATGGGTCCATGAACGGTTCTAGATCTACCTCTTAGTGATGATAGGTTGGCAGTCAACGTTATCGCAGTGGGATCATGGATCAGCCGCATAAGTCGAGTGGCGTAGTGGGATCATGGATTGGCCATGTAATTTTATGGTTTTCTATTGAACCTTTTTAAAATCAAGAATACTTCCGCCGTAGAGCGACGATCAAATTCAGCTGTCGATTGACCTTCGCAACTCAGCCACCTTTCAACGAAATGAATTGATTCATACTGCTAGGAAGCACACTAAATATACAGATACTATAAATAAAAAAACAACAGTTGGAAAACGGTTGAGTAATAAACTTTGATATAGAGGCGCTACTAAAATACTAGTATCAAATGGAATTTTCTTTATGTGCTCCAATCTCTGCTTCAACCTTGAGGCGATTAGTCAAGCATCCATTCTGAACAATTCAACTTGTATAACAAATGTATGAGAAATTTATAATTATTTAATTCAATAGGATAGAGGGCGAATAATGTAAATGCACTTGAATATTAATTACCTTTCAATGTGAAATATAAAAATATTTTTAAAACTTCTACCTCTATATTATTTAAATAATACATAAGCGATATATCATGTTTGTCAGTGTTCTTTTGCTGTACTGGAATAAAATGTAGCTTTTTCACAAACTAAACTTAAAACCATGATGAATGCATTAGATACACCCGCTTCGTTTCATACTCTGATTTTTAACATAGATGCTCGGAACATGGATGTTTTTGCACGAATTCACCGCCCATCCGCCACTTTCCACATTAATTAAGATTTTGAATCTTTTTTTCATGAATATTTTTTAAACGTTTTTTTTTGCACGGATTCACAAAATAACAAGATTTTTTCCCACATGACACGCATCTCTCGTGTAAAAAATAGAATCGGATGTACCTCTCATTTAAATGTTACATCAAATATTTATGTAAAACATGCTGCCGAATCGACTCGCGCTAAAAACGCGTATTTTTTTAAAGTTTAGTCGATCTTTAAAGATTACATACCAGGTAAAGATTCTATAGTACTCTCCATTACTTCTGATCTAATAAATACCAATCACACTTTTAAAATCTTAAACTAACGCAGGCACACCTCCTACCGGACAAGAAATACTCTAATGATCTTTAAACATCCAGCCGCAACCCTTTTTATCGAAGTACGATCTTGTTGTAATCGAGATAGTGTTGTAAATCAACGGGTGACGAGTGTGCGCATGAAATGAAAAATAATAAAAAAAAACCGCCGACGATATCAACTGCTTATCAACAGAACGATCTACAGTTTCACCGGCCCAAGAGAAATGTACAGAGACAGTGGGAATCAGGAATAACAGCATCCCCTTATCAACAGTTCTGCATTGGCTACCGCTTCAAACCGACAAAGTCTCGCCATTTCACCAAGCGAGTTAGAATACACAATTTCGTCGGGTGCAAATCATTGTGATGCTGATACCCCACGCGATTATAGTTGCATCATTATAGTCTGGCGGTCGAATGCCTGACATGGTCTTCTAAGCTCTTTTGTAACTATAAACACCTCTCACGTACGCTGAATGTAACGACGTTCTTGATCAACGTGCAAGCCATGTGTTAACAAGAGTCGATTGGGGACTATCGACCTTAGGAAAATCTTTTGAAGACATGTTGACCCGTAGTATACATAGGTAACCTACTTAATTCCCTGATTTCGGTGATGATCTCGTTGAAGCCCACAACTTTGCATTTGTGGTCGCCGTTGACGGATGAATCATTTATGTGTAGTGTAAAACTTGCACTTAATCGACTACTTAACTAGTTAGCATTACATCCCCAACTGGCATGAAGCATTGCCGCCTCGCAGCTGGAGCTCGACTTCCACTGCCATTTTGCTAGATTTCGAAGCTGAGTTACCATTTTCACATTCGTCTATAGGTACATGAGACTAACACGATGACACTTTTATGTCAAGGAAATTCGAAAAAAAAATCCAACCCGAATATTATATCGGAAGACCGGGAATTGAAACCAGCCACCTTCAGCATGGTCTTAAAATTAAAAATGTATTGCTCTTGTTGTTTCAACCTTTGTGCAAAATACTATTGATGTACCAAGTAGACTTATTGTAAGTAAGTCGTTCAATTGACATCGAGATTTCACGACAATGCTTTTCGCTTCACCCGTTGTCTGTTCGCCGTACTACAGTAATGTGACCATTTAAGTTGTGAGAGATTTTCGTCAAAGCCCGCAATCCCATGGATGACGCGTGAATCACTTAGTGGCCCTTGGCGCCGCGCCGGTGGGACTTGTTTTGGAAAATTCCATATCATTGCATCGTAACAAACTTGGTCATATTCTTAAAAATGGAATGCATCGAGAATTGGTCCAATGTGGTTTCATCGATATACATTGCAGTATACAAGGTAGTACAAATGACAAAGTCCATCACAAGCTTAGAAACATAACAGGGATGAGAGGAGTTGTACAAAGCGAAGCAAAATTTTGAACTTCATATTGACGAAAACACATACGACCTATTCCCAAAGAACTCCCAAAGAACCGATCTTGTATTGCAGAGGTAGCAAAACGTCATCCAATTGAAAAACATCATATTATTTTTTTGCAACAATAACCTGAATACACGCCGAGATAACTTCGTTTGTAATGGCGAGACGACTGCTGATACTTTTATCTATAAAAGTTTATCTCACAGTGAAATTTTAATAAATAGATCAGGTTTCATAACCCACCTGTCGTGATGCAATATTATTAAAAACAAAACTTACGAAATTTTATTGTAACGATTTTTATAATTTTCTCTGATAGTCGGGTAAGTTCGTCAATACTTTGTTGCGCGGTAGTACAACGAATCACCGTATTCAGAATACTGCACAAGAACATTTCACATATTTTTTCATAATTTTTAACTTGACAATCGAATTTACATTTGGCCATTCAAGCAGAGTTGAGCCCTCCCTGCGAGCAGAGCAAAGGTGTAGGATTGTCAATCCAGAGATAACGAGTTCGATTCTCGGTTTGGTTTCCGGGTGGGAAACATTGTCGATTCCGTGGACATAGCGTATCCATTGTACTTGCCACACAGGACACATATTCATTTCATTTAATTTATTGTATCCCTTATATAATACTACAATCGGATTTTTACTTTTCTAACCATTTATGCTCTCAGTTATTTACTAAAGAAAACATAAAACATGATATGATGAGATGTCTATTCATGCCATCAGCGGACATATTCAATATATTCATTGCTATTGGCGGGCATAGAAAAGCTTTTACTTAATAACTGGGGAAATGCTGATAGAATATTGAGTTGAAAAGCTGGCCAAGTTTATGTGGGAATGTAGAGCCATATTAGAAGAAGAAGGAGAAGAATCCTGTGGTGTAACTTCAGTTGCAAGATTTACACTATCAGTCTCGCCACCCCGCAAAGAAGAAGAAGAAGAAGAAGAAGACATATGCATTAGCATTGAGCAATTTGCACAAATTCGTAGGTGGTACAAGCTAAGACTATTGTATGAGAGTAGTATGACTATCATACATTACCACAGATATTGATTTGGGACTAATTACTATCTCTTAGATGGAAACAATGCACTCTCCAATAACTGTCCTGGCCACTTCCTTGCGAATGCTGAGAAAGGCGAAGGATGGCTCATGGGCACCTACTTAAGAAAGATGCAGAGAACTCTACGACCTCTCATAGGTGCCACGGGAGGCTTCGGAATTGTTAGTGTAGAAGGTTTTAACAGTAGGAATCGTTTTGGTCAGTGGCGCCGGGAGTGGGTGGGACAAGTAGGACATGCCCTACGCATGAATTTTCTTGGGTAAGACAATCAAAGCATTGTCCTACCCATGATTATGGTAAGATGATGTCATTGGCTGGCAGGAATCTGTGTATTAGAAAATGGAGATTTTAAAGTTAATTAGAGTCTTGACATAGCGTAGTTAATTAGAGCCTAATCATAGCGATTTCTAGGATCAATAATGTTTACGCGCATGTTTCTGTTTAAATGCCCTATAATAAGCCCACGGACAAAAGTTCTGTACAAGCATCAAAAGACTTATTGAAATACCAAATCCCGCTTGAAATGTGATCGGTAAAGGAATCTGAGCTCTCAAAAAAATTATTTGACAATCCTGCGATTTCTTGGTAGTTTGGTTTCAATCGCTAGATCCATAACCATTTCTGAAAATTTATAAAATCCTAGCAGTTAGCAATAATTGATTGAAACCATCGATGATTTATACAAATTTATCTGATCCGCGACTTCTGCTGAAAACTTGTAAAGATATTTCATAATAGTAAGCATTTCTGTATGTCAGTTTCTTGGAAGGCCTTAATAATTTTGGAAAAGTAATGTTTGTCCTGAACATTAAAAAAATCTCAAATTATTCTTTGCAAGAACTTTTCATGTCCTGATTTAATATTTTAGAAGTGATTATATGCCACCGCAAGCAGACTGGTCCACATTGAAATGGATTTATTATCAAAATGGGACGGTTATGCTTTTATCGGCAGTATAGGTAGAATGTGCATCGGTTACTCAACACCTATTTTGCATGTCTTATTTTTTTTGTTTTGTCGTATTCCACCAAAACGATTCCTACTGTTATGCCTTCCACACTGTTAATTATTTCCCATAAAATAGTCGCAAGCACGTGGCCAGAACAGATCTCGACTGTTTGAGAATACCTCTGTGGTAACGGATTTCAGCAGAATAAATGCTACTCTCATACGACAGCCTAGGGTTGTAACACCTACACATTTGTACGAATCGCTTAATGCTAACGTTAATATCAGAACATTTGCCCAAATTGGCCTTTCTTAATTGTCCTATCCACGACTCGGAACGTGGATGCGCCTCTGGTTTTGGTAGAACGTGAAAACACAGACAGAGCGAAGATAGAAATTCAAAGCAAGAGAGGGATGAGCCTGGCATTGAACCCACGACCTCCTGCTTGTAAGGCAGGAGCGGTAGCCACTAGACCACCGAGCTCGTCTGTCATTAGCTTGAGCCACTTTCTTCCGTGTAGATGCAAATAATACTATCCTTGTTTCGGTGCCGTTGCTAGACAAATTATGCAATGATGTTCATCTTGCGGTACATCCGTAGGAAGTCCAATCTTCAACTGGCTGAAAATGAAAATGATATATGTGATATATGACTGCTGAGCGATTTGGATATCCATTTTCATTTTTAATGCCTCTGTTGGTCAAAAACGTAATTGCTCTGAGAACTCCACGAATGATATCTATAATATTAATTCATTTAATTTATTTAGCTTAAATCTAAACAGATACCGTGCTAATTCAAATTTCGGACGCTTAAGCACTTTCTAATATAGAACCAGTCTGTTTTGTTTTCAAGCATTTTAAGCCACACCGTTTCAATCACCATTGCAATCGTAAAGTATAGCATTCATTTATGCACTCCGTGTTTAATATATGCGAGTTATTGCGTAGAATGTTTGCAATTTATGAAAATTTCCGGCTTCTGTTTGTATCAAATATCGGATAGCAGCTGTTTTGGATTCATATTTCGGGCACCACGATTCAAACCTCGGACACATGATTACACAGTACCGAGGAGAATAATTGCAAATAACTCTAACTGGATAGCTCAGACTGTCTTTTAATTATTTCGTCGCCTTCCGCCGTATGCATTACATAAAAGGAACTGTACTAAAATTAGTCAGAACCTTGAGTCCTTTCGGTCCAGCTTGATGAAACATTTCGACGAAATATTTCCGAAAATTTCTAATACGAATTGCAGCGCCCGAAGTTAGATTATGTCCGAAATTTGATATTCACGCTACCACTGAATCAACAATTCGACGCCACAATACACGGTTCGAGGCCGCATCTCTCCATCCTCGAATGCGCCCCACGCTCGCCAAGTCATTCTGTACCTGGTAGACCAACCTCGCTCGCTGCACTCCACGCCGTCTTGTACCTGCAGGATCGTGAGCAAACACCATCTTTGCAGGGTTGCTGTTCGGCATTCTGGCAACATGTCTTGCCCATTGTACCCTTCTGGCTTCAGCTACCTTTTGGATACTGGGTTCACCGTAGAGCTGGGCGAGCTCGTGGTTCATTCTTCGCCACCACACACAGTCTTCTTGCACACCGCCAAAGATGGTTCTGACTAAGCGAAGCACCCATCTTTCGAATAGAATACTCCGAGTGCTTGCAAGTCCTCCTCGAGCATTTTCCAAGTTTCATGTTCGTAGAGGATTACCGGTCTATTGACCGTCTAGCACATGATACATTTGGTGCAGGTGTGATTTTTTTTAACGCAGTTTCTTCTGAAGCCCGTAGTAGGCTTCCAAAAATGATGCGCCCTCGTATCTCATGACTTACATTGTTATCAGCCGTTAGCAAGGTAGACGGATTCCTAGACCACCTCGAAGGTATTCCCGTGTATCGTAACACTGCGTTCCAGGCAGGCCCTGTTGCGCTCGGTTCCGCCCACAAGCATGTACTTTGTTTTCGATGCATTCACCACCAGTCCAACTTTTGCTGCTTCTCGTTTCAGGCGGGTGTACAGTTCTGTCACGTTTGTAAATGTTTGGACAACAATGTCCGTGTCATCCCCGAAACAAATAAATTGACTGGATCTGTTGAAAATCGTACGAAAATCGGCTCTCCGCATGACACCTTCTAGCGCAATGTTGAACAACAGGCACAAACGCCCATCGCCTTATCTCAGGTGCCCGCCAGAGTGAACGCGACGTGCGATGCGACGCGACGCGACTCACGTTAAAGAATAACAATTATTATCAATGAACTGTCAAATTGCACTGTCGCGTCGCGTCGCATCGCGCCGTCGTGTTTACTCTGACTTCACCTTTAGTCCCCGGCGCGATTCGAACGAATTGGAGTGTTCGCTTGAAATCTTCACACAGTTTTGGGCACCATCCATCGTTGCTCTCGTTGTTCTCGTCCATAATTTTCCATAGCTCTACGAAGTCTATACTGTCGTATGCCGGCTTGAAATCAATGAACAGATCCCAACAACCAGAAGTTCGGATAAGAAGGGCTATTTTGGCTTAATCAGCTCTCATTTTAAGTAATTTTTTGTATGATGGGAGCGCAAAAGTGAACTTTAAAGTTCCGTTAAGGATGCTTGGAACTTGATGTGAACCATAGTGAACCAATTAGTTCGGTTAAGAGTAAATTTAAGTAAAATCTGAACTTCTGGTTGCTTGGGATGGTGCGTAGGGACCTGGTATTCATGGCATTTTTGGAAGATTCTAAAGCGATATATAGCAGTGAACACATGGGCTGCCAAGGATTTTTTTATTTAATCTGGTCCGTTGGCCCGGGGGCCGTCCATGAAGCAGACTTGATAACTATTGGTCACAGACGTGGTGGGGCCCTTCTTAGCCTAGCGGTAAGATGTGCAAAATGCAAAATTGGTAACTTGGCTTAGAAACCTCGCGGTTAATAACTGTGGAAGTGCTGAATGAACACTAAGCAGCGAGGCGGCAATTTCCCAGTGGGGGATGTAATGCCAGTATAAGAAGAAGTAGACAGACGACGGAAGATGATCTGGGATATCACTTTATATTGTAGGCGACATTGAGGATGGTGAATGCTTGAAATTCTCACACTCCAGGTTGTCGCCTTTCTTGTAGATGAGGCGGTAGCTGTTCAGTTTCCCAGATTCTGACAATCACACTTAAATCGAAAATTTCAGCTCGGTAATATTTTTTACTGATTTTATTCGGTAAAAGAAATTTTTAACCGAGAGCTCAGTTAATTGAAATAAATTTACTGACTTCTGCAATGTTTTTTACCGATGTCTCAGTAGTTCAAAATGTATTACTGAACCTCGGTAGTATAAATTACCGATCAACTCGGTTCCAAGAAAACATTTTGTGCTTGTCAAAAATTAACCGACGACTCAGTAAAATTCAATGCACTTTACTGAGCACTCGGTAAAAAAATTACCGAGCTCTCAGTTTTAGACAAGTGTCGCTTGGTGAGACGCCATGTTTTTTTCCAAATCAGAAACTGTACAGTGCGGTTTGGAAACACGTATTTTCTTCGCGTATCGTATCGGTCTACATTTTTGCGGTGAGTTCATTTTTTGCTAATACATGCCAAAGAATTTGCACATGCTGAATAGGTGCTACAGTTTATATTTGTTGTTGTAAATTTCCAGGAAAGAACAGAGTCCGAATCACCAGCCGTAACCGTTTTATTTTGGCTAGATAAAGACGTCCGGAAGAATATGCCGTAACATGATGCAGCAGGCAACCCGCTGGAATAATTTCCAGCTACATACACCAAATAGCTGGCATTTCGCTCTGGCAATGTCTTTCGAATAATCTTTGTTGTTATATATATTTGATTTTTCCTACACAACAGTGCTTGAAAACATGTGTAATACGTATTCAGAAAATACTAAATAATAAATGTCATTAACAATGATGCTAAACATTGCTGCTTTTATTACTATTACTTAAATCGATTCATTTATTGCCTGGGTCTGCAGTATTTTTTTTGCAGAATCCCTCAGTATTTTTTTACCGAGTGCTCAGTAGTTTTTTTACCGATCAACTCGGTAATAATTGACATTTTTCCAGCGGGGATGTTGAACCGAGATCTCGGTAAGGCTTCGATCTATTTTACTGAGGTGACTACCGAGAGCTCAGCTGTTGAGAAATCGGTAATTTGATAACCGAGCTCGGTAAATAAAATTAAGTGTGATCAGTTTGTGGAGGCAAGTGGCCAGCTTTTCCGGGCCCATCTTGATGAGCTCAGCTCCGATAGCATGCTTATCAGCTGCTTTATTGGTCTTTAGCTGTTGGATGGCATCCTTAATAATCCTTCAATGTGGTGGCTGGTTGGCTCCCATCGCGGCACGAAGCCTTTGCGGGGTGCGTTGAGCTTCTGATATAACTTGCGTGTTTCTTGAGAACAGCACAACAGACACAACGATTGCGGACGCTGTTGGCATAATTGACGCAAAAACCTTCTCTGATGGCAATTATAATCATGCATGGGAAATTTGAGCAGAAAGGATTTGTCGGGGTTCTGCCAAATAGCACCGAGCGCCAATGAAAATATTCCAATTGTTTTGACAAAGTTATCGTGTAACATATTCAAATGATCATAAATGACTTCGGACATTATTCAATGCCATAACTGAGGCTATCCTACAACAAATGTAAACATGAATTGACATAAAATATTTACAGTTTTCCTTTTGCGAACAAAAACATTTTGGGGACACGACCACTCGACGTAAACTATGTAAAACCAAATATAGTACACTGAACCAACTATTCCGCTCTATATAGAAGAGAAGGAACTATCCCATCAAGACTATTACCCAGCTTTAGCAGCATCTCCCACTCTGTGAGGAAGTAGGGACCCCACTGTCTAGCTGGGCCACCCCATTCATACACCCCAGTTCAACAATTGGTAATATTATTATTGATTATTGATGGGTTACAGCTCTTCGATGAATCTACGCCGAATGGAGTATCCTTCTCCACTGGACTCGATCCTCGGCCAATCGCATCCAGTCGCCTTGAACATTGAGCGCCCTCTGGTCCTCTTCAACTGCAAAAAGCCATCGTCTACGCGGCCTTCCACGAAGCCTGCGGTCTCTTCCGGGTTCTCTACTAAATATTATCTTCGCTTGACGTTCTTCCGGCATACGAACAACGTGACCAGCCCACCGTAGTCTGCCGTGTTGAATAAGCTTAATAATATCCAGCCCTTTAAACACCTGGTACTATTCGTGATTCATGCGACGCCGCAGGTACCGTTCTCCTGTTTACCGCCGAGCATCGTCCGCAGCACCTTACGCTCAAACACTCCGAAAACTCTTCAATCAGCCTCCTTTACCGTCAATGTTTCATGGCCGTATAAAGCCACCGGAAGAATCAGAGTAGTATACAGCGCGAGTTTAGTTTTCGTTTGCAAGGGACATAAGCTGGTTACGAAGTCCTTAATAAGCCTTATTTGCAGCTGCAATACGCCTTTTCACCTCGCGGGTAACATCATTTACGCACGTAACTAATGTTCCAAGATACACAAATTTTTCACCATCCAGCACCATTTCACTACCACTAATGAACCCACATTGATTGCCAGCGACCATGTACATACTTCGTTTTGCTGGTATTGATCGTGAGTCCAATCCTCGCTGTCTCCCTCTTAAAAGGCACAAAATCCTCTTCCACGGAACGGCGCTCAATCCCGATAATATCGACATCGTCCGCAAATTCCAGGAGCATATGCGATTTTGTGATAATGATACCGCTTCTTTGCACACCAGCTCTCATAATCGCTCCCTCGAGCGCTATATTGAACAGTAGGTTCGAGAGTGCATCACTCTACTTTAATCCATCTAAGGCAGCGGTTCTCAACCTGGGGTACATGTACCCCAGGAGGTACATTCGCTGGTTTCAGGGGTACCTGAGACAAAAATGCATAATGGCGGATATTGTATTGAACTTCAAAAACATGATGAAAAACTTCCTAATATTTAATTTTAATTCATTTGTGATACAATTGCACATAATAAGCTTGTTGAATAATTCACAGTGCCTACTTCCAAAAAGAACTACCGCCCGACGGGGCTTGCTTGTCGACTTTAAGAGTTCCTTGTAATATAATAACAAAGAGGAGAAAACGCGGGTTTTCATCGAAATTAAGGCTTTGTAATTCACAACACATTTTGGCACATAGATGATGTTTGAAATCCGATGAGTTTTTTTATTAGAAAACCGTGTAGCCGAATTGTCTATTAGGTGACCTCAAAGATACCAAAATATTTGCATATAATTTTATATTTCTTGAATTAAAGATCAGTGCCTCAGTTCTAGAGTTTAAAAATATCAAATTATGTCAAAATGGCTCACTTTTGAATTTAAATGGAAATGTCAAAAAGTGAGTAACATTCGATTTAGCAAGTGAGTCAATTTTTACTCACTTGTAAGAATTTTATGCTTTACTCACTTTTGCGTAATTGTTTTTCAACTGTCAAACAGTTAGAAAATTTTTAATGGAAAAGGTTCTTGTGTTTTTTTTTTTTGAAGTCTTTTGTGCAGAACAGGAGAACTGGGACTGCTGATGACCCGGAAACGTTCCAGAATGTAAAGGGTAACGTATGCTTCTTCTTATTGTTTTATTGGCATTACACTCCTCACTGGGAAATTGCCACCTCGCTACTTGCATTGGTCGTGTTCATTTATTGGTTTTAACCAGGTTTTAACTCCCACAGTTATGAACTACAAGGATTCTAAGCCAAGTTATCTTTTTGGCACTCGTACATCATGAGGATAACAAAATGATTCTAAGCCAAGTTAAATATCTTTTTGGCACTCGTACATCATGAGGCTAACACGATGATCCTTTAAGGCCCAGGGCAGGGCAGTCGAGAAATTTTCCTACCCGCAAGTGCCAAGACCGGACCGGGAATCGAACCAACTACCACATGGCTAAAAAAGGCCCCAGGAAGGGTATTGATGATACACTATTCATAAATGAAATGGATTATACATAAAAGTACCTTTTTTGATTTCAGGAATGGTCATCTGCAAACCCGATATATTCGACCAACGCATCTATCCCCTCACAGCACCGGACCGGTGCCGGTAACGAATGTATGCTTGTAAATGACAATGCTTCGATGAAAATGATACTAGGAAGTATTTCGATAGAATTTAGATCAGAATTAAAACGATTGGTGGACTCTTCGTATGTGAAGTGGTACATGTCATTAAGCAAACCGTGGAGTAATGAAGAGGCTGATCAAGTTACTTGGCTGGAACGCATCTTCTTCTTCTTATTGGCATTACATCCCCACACTGGGACAGAGCCGCCTCGCAGCTTAGTGTTCATTAAGTTATTAACTGAGAGGTTTTTAAGCCAGGTTACCATTTTTGCATTCGTATATCATAAGGCTAACACGATGATACTTTCATGCCCAGGGAAGTCGAGACAATTTCCAATCCGAAAATTGCCTAGACCGGCACCGGGAATCGAACCCAGCCACCCTCAGCATGGTCTTGCTTCGTAGCCGCGCGTCTTACCGCAAGGCTAAGGAGGGCCCTGGCTGGAACGCATATTGAAAGTAAAAACATCTTCATTTAACTCATTTGAATTGTAAGAAAGTTTATTTAACGATTCTTTTTCTATAATTTATAAGATATTATTATTACAAGGTAATAAGCTGTAAGCTAAGCACTATGTACTGTACAGGCCACTTGTATATTAGTTTATGTTAAAAATAATAAAAAAGCAGAGCGGCGAACCTTATTATTGTTACTTTAATTCAATTCTTTATTAAGCGCATAATGCTCACTGTATGCCAAAGTGAGTAAAATGTACTCACTTTTTATTTAAATTGGTGAGTAATTGTTACTCTAATTTTGACATAATGATATGTTACTCATAAGTGAGTAACCGCCCAGTTACTCAAAAGTGAGCTGTTCCACTTTTTTTCAAAGTGAGTCAAATTTGACTCACTTTTGAGTAGATTCAAATGAGCGTGATGAGATATCTATACATGTAATAATGGAAAGTTTTTGAAGTAATTAATTAAAAAAAAAAAAATTTAACCTGTTCACATACTTTACATAATTGTATCATAGTGGCTGTGCTTAAACTGCAAATTGCAATAAATAAAGTAAGACCAGCGCAATATAACATTGAGAACCAAATTAAAGGTTTTAACAATTTCAATGGGTTCTATTAAAATATGACTAAAATGGGCTAATAGCGTCAACTCAACAAAGGCAAAACACTTTTAAATTAATGAGGTACCTATCCGCTGGCTTATTTGATTACGGAAATAGAAGCTGAACAATCAAATTCATCACTATTTGAAAGCTCTACGACAATTTTGATTTTTTCCCATGTGAATTGCCATATAAATAAATTGACTTTCAATCAATTTTCAAATCACAACAAAGATACCTGAAACATTATTGAATTTCGAATCATATTACTGGAGACATTCACAAAGTACGTCACGCCTCTAGGGGGAGGGAGGGTTCAGAGCAGCGTGACGATCCATACAAAAGGAGGGATGAGGGGGGCTCGGAAAATATCAAAATTTAGCGTGACGTACTTTATGGATCTCCCCACTCAGAATTCACTTCACAGTATTATAATTTCAGATTCCCAATCAAAAACTCAGGCATTTTTAAATAAAAAAGCATCATAAACATAAAACTTCTACCGTGAGACACCGAAAGCCGTACACCTGAGCACTTCAATATATTATTGTAGTAGTGCCTACAAAGTACAAAAATCAGAAGCAAATAAATCATTAATTGTTCATACAGTTGCATAGAAGCCTGATTCTCACATATTTAAATCACGAAAAGTTTGTTAGAGTATTGATATTGGTCTCCTGAATCAAAATAATTCAACAACCATGGACAGATGTTGTAGCAAGGGATCGAAATCCCTATTTTTGACTGAATGAATAAATTAAACCAGACTGATGGACTAAACTGACTAAACAGTTCCAAAACATACTGAGAAACGGACACTTAGATTTGTACTGCGTTGGTTAAACTTTATTTAATGTAATTTAGAAACTAAAATCAGTACATATGGTACATTTATAACAAGCGAACAAAACACATTAGTTTGTTGTCGATTTATTTTCAATATTGCTGTTTTTATTTTATAGCCTACGAGAACGATAAGATACATTATTCATAAATTGTTAACAGCAAATTTTCGAATTTTCCCCTCCATAATATCAAAATTCGGGAATAAAATCAATTTTCTACAGTAACGAAAGCCAATGCCCAATTATTTAGACATTTTATTTTTTGTGTCCCAAACGATTTCTGAGGATTCCCAAAGATCAATCGTATCCCATTTATTGATAGTTTTTGTTTTTTTAAATGTCCTTTTATTGTCGAAATCGCCAAAAAAATATTAACAAATAATATTAAAATTTCAACAGTTCTATCGAAGTACGAAAGCTCTTGAAGTTTTAGTTGAAGGCTGAGAATAAATTTTAAAATTAAATAGAGAAATTTCTCTGAACAACGAACAGTTCAAATATATTTTTGGATTAAAGTTAAGTAAAAACATGCGAATAATCATTTTGAATCAAAAGTTTCCTGGTGCATTTGCACCTTTCTTAAAAATTACGCCACAATTCAGGCTAAAGTTTGAATTTACAGAAAAAAGATCTTAAGGGATACCCCAAGCATTGGCAAAGCTTCAAGGGATACCACTCATCAAAAAGGTTGAGAACCGCTGATCTAAGGTAACAAATGACGTCGATATTTCATCCGCAACCCTAACACTTGATTTCGATCCGTCCAACGTTATACGATTAAGTTGATAATATAATACCCTAAAAATAGGCAATTACCAAGGATTGGAACGCGCTACATAAGATATGCAATTATGCATGATGCATAAAAGAACTAACATTTTCAATAGTTTAGCGTTGATACTCAAAAGGTTCAATACTACTGGCAAATTGGTGGAGAGTTTGCGAATCGATTGATATATAAATCTTTAAGATCCATTGAAAGATAATGGACCTATTAATGTTACAAATCTTACATGATTTCGTGACGGTCCGCATTTTGAAATTTTCATTTTACACCCTGTATCCGAGTCTTCCCCTTTAGACATAGTTTTCGTCAAAAACACAAATCAGTCGAAATGCCGCTTGGTGTGGTTTGGCTGAATCCCGACCGTTTGAAAATGAGAGGCGAATGGATGTCCATCACATCCCTAAATGATGGTCAAATCCTTCAAAACTGTCGTCAATACCAGGTTCCAACGCACCATCTGTTCATTGATTTAAAAGCGGCATACGAGTATAGATCGCGTAGAGCTATGAAAAATTATGGACGAGAACAGCTTCCCTGGGAAGCTTACCAAACTGATCAAAGCAACAACGGTGGATAGTGTGCAAAACTATGTAAACATTTCGGGCGAACACTCCAGTTCGTTCGAATCGCACCGGGGACTAAGACAAGTGTCGTGATTTCTGGTTCTTGATTCACAAAATGCCAGAAGAGGTTTGGAGTCTCTTGATAAGTCTTGCTCCTCTTTTAATTATGGATTCTTGATAATCTGTTCGTGATCTTCTCCTTTTCTTCAAATTTGATCCGTTCGTCATGCCATCCGTTGTAAGAATGACCTCTTGCCCCGTTGACACCCGCCTTTTATACAGTTTGGCGTTGGCAACGGTTATGGGTTGTTTGTTATACTTAACCCCGCCTACCATACCATGATCCATTTAGTCGAATTTCTAGAAATTGTGATGCAAACACCGAAAATACCATAGAGTGGCGGATTAACTTATTATTTATTGTTGAACGAAATAATGTATCAATTTGAATAATGTTGTTTTTATTGATCAAGACTTATTCTCTACAACAAGGTAATGGATTTTCGTGCTTGTTGTTCAACATTGCGGTAGAAGGTGTCATGCAGAGAGCCGTGTGTAACAGCCGGGGTACGATTTTCAACAGATCGAGTCAATTTATTTGTTTCGCGGATGACATGGACATTGTCGGCCGAACATTTGCAAAGTTAGCATAACTGTACACCCATGTGAAACGTGAAGCAACAAAAGTTGGACTGGTGATAAATGCATCGAAGACAAAGTACAGGCGGAACCAAGCACGACAGGGCCCGCCTGGGAAGCAGTGTTACGATGGATGGGGATACCTTCGAAGTGGTCGATGAATTCGTCTAGCTTGGATCCTTGCTAACAGCTGACAATAATGTTAGTCGTGGAATATAAAGGCACGTCATTTGAGGAAGTCGGGCCTACTACGGGTTCCAGATAAAACTGCGGTCAAAAAAAGATTCGCACCCGCACCAAATGTGTCATGAACAAAACGCTGATAAGACCGGTAGTTCTCTACGGACATGAAACATGGGTGTGGCGGTGTGCAAGAAGACGGTGTGTGGCAGCGAAGAACGAACGAGGCTCGCACAGATCTACGGCGATCCCAGTTTCCAGAAGGTAGCTAAAGCCGGAAGGTGGGCTAAAGAGCTAAAGAGCGAGGTGAGCTGACCAGGTACAGAACGACTTGGCGATCGTGGGGCGCATTCGGGGAAGGAGAGATGCGGCTTCGGACCGCGTATTGTGGCGTTAAATTGTTGATTCAGTGTTATTAAAAGAAATTAATGAAAATGAATATAGTTTTGTAATAATCGAAAGAGAAAGGAATAAAGGATAATCTCTTTTTTTTTTGTCTGCTGCTTCTTTCAGGCTTAGACCAGAAGTGGTCCATCTTGGCTTTGGGATGTCTTCGGATCGCTTTCCGTGTGTACACGGTCCTCTGTCTTTTTCGTTTTTCATATGCGTTTTCAGTTGCTTTATCGTCTTGATTCTTACAGCGTAATTTCTATCCGTTTTAAAAATTGCACTATGCTTTTCATTTCATCAATGTTTTCTTCTTCGAATATTTTGGCAATTGGTTTTAAGTTGTGTAGTACTGGTGTCATTGCTCTGTTGTTCAGCCACTTTACACATTGGTAAAGAGTGTGTTCCAGGTCTTCGACTTCGTTGCAGAGTCCACACATATCGTCAGTCTCCCATTTCCATTTGAATTTCCTGTCTTTCGTCATACAGTGGTTTGATCTTATTCTGCTTAAAGTGATTTTTTCTTCTGCTGACAGTCCAAGTCCTTTGCACCAGGGTTTGCTCAATGGTATTTTTACGAATTCGAAATGTTTTACTCCTTTTGTCGTCGAGATGTCCTGATATCTGTTGGTCCAGTTCTGCCAGATTATCTTTTTTGTGAGTATTAAGGCATCCCCCATCGTGAGAGATTCCTGGAATGATTGGTTGGTTGTCTCGATGTTTTTCGTAGTCTGCACTGCTGTTTTGTCTGCCCACTCGTTTCCTTCAATTCCCACGTGACTGGGCATCCATTGTATTTTAATGTTTTTTCCTTCCTTCTTAAGTTCGTCTATCAGCCGGAGTATGTTTCTTACCACGTGATTCGTCCTACTTTTTTCTTTGTTTTTGAGACTATGGCAGGCACTTTTCGAATCTGTTATGATTACTGCTTTCTGGTATTCCTTCTGCGACACTAATTTGATAGCATCGAAGATTGCCTTTAGCTCTGCGTTGGTGATAGTGATGTTGGGGTTGATTTTTTCCGAAATGTGTGTTTTGTCTGTCCAATCTACTGCTGCAGTTGCTGTGCTGTTCGAGTTCTTGGATGCGTTGACTGATGAACTTTTCATACGTCGTGTGTATGGTTTCTCTAGCTACTGCTCTCCATTGTTCCGGATTAACGTTGGATTTCTTTTCGTCGATTCCAGGAAGATTTGTTTCCACCACCTCTTGCCAGTTAGTTTCTTGTAGCTTCTGATTGAGATTATCTTTGTTCGTGTATAGTTGTTGAAATACCTCTTTGTATTCGCAGGCTAGGTCAGTGAGAAACGAACCGTTGCTTTTGTTTGTATCCATGGCTTTATTGATGAACTTTCGATTAGGATTGCTGTAATGTTTGGTTCTTAATGCCTCTTTGAGTGCTAACCACTCCACTCTGGATAACCCCTCTTTTGCACTTTCGACCTGTTCTCACTCACAACATGAAGACAAGTTATCGCTTTGATCTCATACTTAACTCGGGCATTATTCACCTGTCGAATGTTGGGTTGTAGCCGTAGAGTATATCGTTGATTCTATCACTACTACTAATTGTTCTTCAGCATAGCGGACGAAAGTGAAACACCGGGCGTTACTATAAAAGTTTATAATCACGAAGCTCATAATTACTTCAAATTGACTGATGATGTTGCTCTCTTTGCTCAACGGCTTTAGTTGCTTTATACGAAGCTATAGCTAGAGAGGCAGATTTTTTTTTCTCTTTCCTCACCCCACACAGAAATTTTTACCTGATGGAAGTCATCACTATATTTTACCTGATGGATTATTTCTTCAACCCAATAATTAACCCATACCGAAGAAAACAAACAATTGCACAGTTCTGCTTTTATGACTGCATCAGTCAAGTTATATTAAAAAAAAAAAACAATGAAGATTTGGAACCTACCTGGGGATACAACCAAATGTACGTTCTATCAACCAAGCGAATTAGATACAGTTATTTACTAATAAATTACCTAAAGGATCTAAACGGTGCTTGTATCACTATATTTTGCCGTTTAAGAAACGGCAACGCAGGAATTTGTACAATCTGATTCAGAAGTAAATTTTTTATCTAAAAGTAAACAATCCTACCAAAGATGCAAACGAATAAATTAAATAATTTCAGTTATGAAATAGTAAAAACAAATTTCGAGAAAAGCATTCCTACATTAAAGTTTGGATGTAAACTGTAACAGCTAGATGCAATTTATCGTTCTTGTTTGTTGAGTAGTTAACGAAATGTTAAAACATTTCCAGTCATTCAGTCCTGTTACCTTTTTAGTAAGGCATTTGAACCCTGATCCTCAACAGCGTTCCATCTCATATTTTATACAAATGTATTAAAACAATTGAGCCTACTCTACGAGTAAAGTGAGAGGAGGTGAGAATTGCCCAATGATTGAGTATAGCCAAACCAGCAATTCACGCCACCTATACTCATAAAACAAGTCCAACATAAATTCTACAATATCATCATATCCTATTCCACCGTCTATCGTCGGAAGCCTTTGAACCCTTTGATGGATTGCATGACTTTGGACATTAGGGGCGCCTTTTTTGGTTTCGTTGGCTGGAAAACTGAAAGTAAATGAAATGCAAAACCTATTACTTTTCCACACCGCTAAAAAAAAGTTTACACATAAAAGACTTTAAAGTATGCTCTTTTGACTATAAATTAATCAATTATGATTTCAACGTACGCTCTTTTGTGGAAGAATGGGACTGCACATAAAAAGGAATAAATATTATGCACAATTATTATGACTTTCTTTGATTCTCATGTGTGAATAAAATAAAGTCATAATTGTGCATAATATTTATTCCTTTTTATGTGTAGTCCCATTCTCCCACGAAAGAGCGTACTTTGAAGTCATAATTGATTCACTTTTATGCAAAAAAAAAAAGGAAAAATGGGTAAAACTTATGCTTTTTATGCATCAAATTTTACTTCTTTTGTGGGTAGTCCCATTCTCCCACAAAAGAGCATACTTCTCCCGAGCATACTTTCAGTTTTGCGTGCAAGGATTTCTAAGTGAACAAACTGATCTTACCTTGGACTTGGGCGTTATCCCGCGCACCGGCAGCCACTTTTAGTCGAGAGTCACCCGCCTTCGCAACGTTAGACCCATTTTTAAGAGCCGCAACCCGAGCAGCCGGTGACACCACCGGCGCCTGAGCCGTCCCGAAGCGGGCCTGTTTGCTGATAATATTGCGAGGTGGTTTTGCGGTCGAGTCCACGTACGCGAGTTGTGTCTTGCGGATTGGAGCCGTCTTCTCCACCTGTGACTGTTTGATATTGGCCGTCAGGCTGAGAAGTTTGGTCTCTCGCTCCTCAGAGCATCGCTGTAAAGAAATAACATTTGTTTAAAAAAAAATTTGATGATGGAAACATATTTTGAAATAACAACTTACTATAAACATCTCCCGCCAGGACTCGCATTCCTCTTCCTTGCGCTTCTGACTGCGGAAGTTGCGCTTGATATGCTGTTCCCACAGGACGTCGCTGTCCTCCATTAGGTAGGGGTTGTAGTTCTCCAAAGTGAACAGCTGATCGGGGGTTGCCCTCTCTAGCACTGGTTTCAGCAAATCGAACGGAATGCCTCCAGTGTAATCAATCAGATCGATGTGCTCCTGCAGCAACCGGATGCACATATTGTACAACGTAGGAACCTCACCCTTGAAGCTCTTCACGCCGGAGTAGACCTTCGTCCGAATGTTCTTCGATTGCATGCTTTGTCCGAGAGCTTCCTCCTCGGTAAGAGCGCGCTTCTGCGGTTTACCGTTGTTTGAGAAAACGCACTCCATGACGGTTTGATTCAGTGGCATTGGTTTATAGTTGGGCGAGATCATGGGTAAGGATTCGACAATTTCTGCTACGGGCAGTGGACTGGGCTTCTGCGCCAGTAGGGAAGGAGTTGACGAAGTGCTGCTGTAGCCACTGCTACTAGCCGTACTACAAGGTGAAATCGATCGATTCGATTTGCTGCTTTTGCTCGATGAAGACGACGAAGTGGACGATCGTTTCTTGTCGGATTTTACCGGAGGCGGCGGCATACTGTTACTAGTGGATACTTTATCGATGGTTACCTTGCTGGAAGCCTTCTTTTTAGAAGACGATGGTACTCCTATCATAGCTAGGGCATCGGCGAAGCTAGCTCCTCCGGAATTGTCGAACTCGCTGTCGTCTTCGCCTTCGTCTGCTGAATCTTCAGGTGGTGGCTGCTCTTTCTTTTTCTTGGACGAAGATTCTTTTTTTTCGGAGGAGGACTTCTTGTCCTTATCTTTGCTACTTCCACTACTGGAAGATTTACTACTAGATCGATCTTTACTACTACTGCTATGCTTACTTCTGCTTTCACTGGAGTGCTCCTTTTTCGATTTTTTCACTATAGTCTCTTCTTCATCCTCCGAAGTTCTTTTGCGCTTGTGATTATCGTCCTCATTCGTAGCACCATTTAACCTTTCCTTTGACTTGCTTGTGTGATGCTTGTCGCTAGAGCTAGCTTTCTCCTTACTGCTACTGTGACTACTTCCCTTTCCATTCGTGTGACTAGAGTCTTTCCGGCTACTGCTACTACTGCTGTGCTTTTCCCTTCTTTCTTTTGTCTCGTCACCGTGACTGGACGACTTCTTCGAGGAGGAAGATGTCGACGACAAAGACGGCGACGAATGTTGCTTTTTGCTGCTGCTGTAACTGCTACTACTGCTGCTGTGATGTTTAGTTCTGTCTCCTTCACGATGCCTATCATGACGATCCCGGCTCCGTTCACTGTCCTTTGAACTGGATGAACCGTGAGAGCCATGTTTTTCACTCTTATGCTTGCTACTACTGTGACGATCAGAATCACGATGGAATTTACTTTCACTACTGTGATCACTATCGTGACCGTTCTTTATTTGATTTAGTTGTTGTTCTTCTTGGTACTCATCCTGGTTTTCAAACTCTTGGTTCTGATGATTCTGCTCCTCTTCGTCGTCCTTCTCGTCCTCATCTGCACCATTCTCTTCTGGATGATCGTCACTATCATGATCCTCGTCCACCTGAAGACGGGATTCATCGTAATTGTCTGTAAATTGTTCGGTCGGATTATTCGGAATTCCTCTAGTTCGAAACTCAAGAATTGTTCAACTTGATAGCACTTTATTCGTACTAACTGAAACTTAACTAAGACTACTGAAACTTAAATAGAAAACAAGCAAACAAAAAAAACATCCTAACGACAACGTAACAGCGTACCTTCATCTTGCTGGTTGTCATGTTCCTCCTCGTGTTGATGGTGCGTCTCCGGTTCACCATTGTCCGATTCTTCCGCCGCTACCATGTTCTTCCATTTGGTCACAAGCGCCTTCGCAGCGACACCCACTTCGCCATCGTACTTTCGGAGACCGTTTACCGTGCGCCCGATTCCGGTGTCTTGCAAATGTTGTACCGAAACCGGAAGACGGTACAGCTTGCTGATGCAATGAGCGAGCTGAAATAGCACCAGAAAAGTAATATATGTTTAGATGAGAAATCAGAAAAAGAGAACTGGCAGGTTGAACCTAATGTAATAGTTCGTCATTTGCGAGATTGGGTATCAAGCCGTATCTCCGGCTGGTTAAACAGTGTGTTTTATATGTTAAAGTAATTATTGCTACAATGAAAACGCAAAAACATCAAATGCTATTTTGATAGTGGTTGAAAATAATTCCCTTATGTCCAGCTTCATCACTGGAAAAAAATTCTTAAAAGATTACCCTCGAAAGGTCCCATTCATGTTCTTTGAAGCTAAACCGTAATTAATGAAGTATCAGTTGACACGTTGCATACGAGAGATGGCGTTGTTTCAGTATGTACCTAGGTAGTAGTAAAATGAAAAATTCCATCACTATAAATCCACTAATCAGCGCAAACTAAGTGGGTAGTGCAGGAGATAGTTTTTTTTTTCTATACTTCATTTCTTGGTTGTAAAACAACCGGGGCTCTTTATAACCAGATGTACATCGTTGATATGGATCAAGATGACCAGTGGTCCGGTGGTCCTAGATGGTTCCCTTGTGGTAGAGAAAACTAGTTGTTGGAAGCAGTTGAAGTTCTAATTTTTCCACACAATCATCAAATAAAGAGACGTCGAAAGGAGATGCTTTCAAAACGGAACATCGCGTATGTCTTCCTTTTTGTGAACATTAGTGCAAACTTCCAACAGGAGGGACAGATTCCATTGATGATCGACCAAAAGAAGTAGTGGGACGAGCAATTTGTGCCTTTTGCTGACGATTTACTAGTACTACTAGTAACGCCTACTAGCTATTCGCAACGTTTTTTTGGTGATCCTCTTCTCGGTTATTTTTTCCCAAGTATTCCCCGTTCATTCGGTTAGACTGTGCCGGGTAAACCCTGAAACACTGCTCCTAAACGGAACACAACTGAAGGCTAAGCTGTTTCTATGCAAACCGGAGTGCAATTGTGATTCCAAAATTGTCTTCATCTCAGCGGGATCTATCCAAATACAAAGTAAGTACCGAAAACAACAGTAGTGATATCGTGCAGGCGTTATATCTCCGCACTCACAAACGTGATCCAGCCACTCAGTCGATTAGTACTAAATCCCCCGGTTTGTTTTGCTCTGTGCATTCACCCGAAGCGGTGATGCTGTTTTCGATTAGAGCAGCAGGTCCTGGTGCGTTCGGCAGTCTCAAAAACCGAAACATTTCAGTCGACGCGCGTGACTCTGTTTTGAAAACCGCTTTGGTGGAGGTCCATTCAGTGCGCATCCACACGCTTCATTCGCGGTGGTGCTGAAAGTTGGATAGAGTAGTGTGTCTTGGTACGATCGGTGGTATCAAAAGCCGAAGTATTCAATCGACGTGCATGCTCTGGTTCAACAACGGCTTAAGTGAAGGCAAAGCGAAACGATAAAGGAGGATTTTAGGAACACGCTGTATGAGCTTGGGCACAAGGTGTTTGCTGTTTTAAACTGCCCTCACGACATCACTTTAATTTCGTTGTCGTAGGGAAATAGTTTTGGGTTGATTTATCTGTGAGGTAGAAGATAATTGGTAATCATGGAGGCATGTAAGGCGTGCGCTAGGAATTTTGCGCGGTCTGATAGGAGTGTTTTGTGCAGTGGGTCGTGCGGAAGGGTTTTTCATCCTGGGTGCGTTGGGTTGAATGTTACAAACTTTAAAGCATGGGCAGCTAATGTTGGTTTACTCTGGTTTTGTGAAACCTGCCGAGTAAATTTCCATCCGAGCGTTATGGACCGAGAAGCTGTTATCTTGAAAACGATGAGGGATCTTCTGCTGCGTGTTGACACGATGGATCTGCGGGTTGGTCAATTTGGCGAAAATCTGAAAACGCTGAATGGGCTAATGTCAATCTCCACAACGGTTCGACGTGACTCAAACTTTTCCACGAGACTTCAACAGTTCGCGATGTCGGGTCCGGCAATGCACGATCCAACTGAGTTTCACAACAGCATCGATCGTTTCAACCTCGATCAGTCGCTTCGTTCTAGCGCTGCGAACAACACAATTGCAGATGTGGGAGATTTAGATATATCTCTGGATAATGATGATAACAACAACCGTGACCGTGAATTAAATGTACCACCGGTTCTTACCGAAATCATGTTGCCTGTCGCGTCTACCTCGGGTACGAATGCTGAAGCCACCACAAAGACGAATACTGCCACTACTGCCACCGCTTCCTCCAACGCTACCTCCTCCATCGCCACTTCTTCCATCAATGCCGTCGCTGCCGTCATCGTTCCATCCACCGCTCCACCCACCGCTGCTACCACCTACGCCACTGTCACCTCGAGAGCCAATGCTGTTGCTGCTGTCTCGAATCGTATTTCAAATAGTGCCTCTCCAAGCAACCACTCACAAGGCACAAATCTCACCCGCTCTATTCCACCATCATCAAATCAAGATTGCCGCCTGAAGGTGGTAAACAGACTGCGACCCCCAGTGCGTCGAACATCAAACGAAGAAACGATGAAGGCGTTCTATGTCACACCTTTTCACGTCGAACAAACTGAAGACTATATCATCGAGTATCTGCGAGAAACCATCAACATCGACCAGTCTACGCTAAATTGTGTTAAACTAGTGCCGCGTAATAAGGACATTAATGAATTATCATTTGTATCGTTCAAACTTTCTGTTTCTGAAGATCTTGTCGCTGTAATTAACGATCCTTTTTATTGGCCAGAAGGTGTAGAAATTCGCGAGTTTCAGCCAAAAAACGTGAACGTACCAAGCCTGCTAGTACCGAAATGATTAGCGTAAGTAACTCTAATACCAATGCCCAAACTGATCCAAATATCAATGCACTAACTGATTCCAATACTTCTTCAGCTCCTTTGCGGTTTGATGGGTCTATATACGATTTGAAACTGAAGCTACATTCACTAGATTATGGAAAAATGAAAACTATTCTAGAGAAACGGTCCAATAACTTTATTAAAATAGCTCTCCACAACGCAAGGAGTTTAACTAGCAACATTGAAAACTATCGTTCTTTCGTTGTTAATTCAAAACTGGATGTTCTATCTGTTGTAGAAACCTGGCTCAAACCTTCAAATACGAGTATATCAGTTGAATGTGAGGGACACATAATTATAAGATCTAATCGCGATAATAGGAAAAAATCAAGAGTCGCCTTTTATGTGAAAACAATCTCAAATTCTCTGGAAATGAAAGCGAAATTGAATACTTGTTTATCAAATTAAAACAGGCCAACTTAGTCTGTGGAGTCGTCTATAAACCCCCAGACGTAACAGTTGCTAAACTAGATACAGTTTTCTGCATTGTTTCTGAAATTTTCCCTACAGAACCCAATATTTTGGTTACAGGCGATTTCAACATCAATTTGATGATGGAGAACTCTAACAAGACATTAAAACTAATTGATCATTTAAGCGCATTATCCTTTAAACTGATTCCAACTCATCCAACTTGTCATAGGCCCGGTTCTGCATCCACCATTGATTTATTCACAAGTAATTGCACAGAGAACATGAAGAACGTTTATCAGTCATCAGTGGGAGGAATTAGCGATAATGATTTTATTTGCATTGATTACAAATTCAAGCTTCCTAAACCTGGTGCTAATGTATACTGGACACGTGAATATCACAAAATTAATCAATCGACTTTTCTGTCTGATTTACGTAGCGTAAATGTTGATGGTGTGTTCAATTGTGTGGGGATTAATGGAAAACTAAAATGTTTCAATGATGTATTCTTCACCATTCTTGATAAGCATGCTCCGCTCAAGAAAAAAACGATTAAAGATCCAAGTACTCCTTGGATCAATACTCACATTCATCGATTGATTAAAATCGGTCCGAGGCTTATGAATGTTGGAAATGCGATAGAGGGAATCAGCGTAAATGGAAAAATTTCACTTGTCTTCGTAATTTAACAAACCAAGAGGTCAATCGTACAAAACGTCAATATTTTACCTCACAGTTAAGAGCTGACCTTCCTGCTAAGCAACTTTGGAAGAACATTAAACGATTAGGCTTAAAACAAACAAACACTTGTATGGGTGGAGGGATGTAAGTGCTGATACTCTGAACTCATTCTTTGTTGCTCATTACACTCCACTTTCATTCAATCAAAATGACGACGTTGCAACACACCCGAATTTCTCATTTAGGTGTGTTACAAATGACGAAATACTTAGTGAGTTTGTTAAATCTTCTTGTGATGCTGTTGGCAATGATTCAATTCCACTACAAGTTTTAAAAATGTCTTTAAGTGTTACTCTCTCATACATTCTGGATATCTTTAATTGTTGTATCACTTCCTCAGATTTCCCACTTGATTGGAAAATCGCAAAAGTAATTCCAATAGGTAAGATTGACCACCCAGTTACTGAAAGAGACTATCGTCCGATCAGTATTCTTTGTGCCCTCTCAAAAATATTCGAATCACTACTCTCTCAGCAACTGAATGACTACTTGACACACAATGATCTGTTATGTCCATTCCAGTCTGGATATAGGAAATCATGCAGCACCGTAACCGCGCTTATTAAAATAGAAAACGACATTAGAGAAGCGTTAGACAAGAAGATGGTCACTTTACTGGTTCTTCTTGATTTTAGTAAAGCATTCGATTCTATTGATCATAGACAATTGTGTAACAAGTTAAAATATAACTTCTATTTAGATCAATTCTCCATAAAATTAATTCAGTCATATTTGTCCAACCGATTGCAATACGTTGACTTCAACAACCAACAATCTGAATTAATTCCTGTTCTAAGCGGGGTGCCTCAAGGTTCAATTCTCGGACCGCTACTTTTCTCAATGTACATTAATGATCTTCCATTGAATCTGTCACATTGTCGATTCCACCTGTATGCAGACGACTGTCAATTATACATATCTGGGGTCCCTGGCACAATATCAGAAATGGTAAATCGAATGAACTCTGACATTCAGAGTATATTGTTATGGTGCGAGCAAAACGGCCTGATTCTTAACGGAGGAAAACCCAAACGATTATTTTTCACACAAAACGTGCCGTTTTGTCGAATGTACCATCAGTTAGAGTGGGAAACGATATAATTGAATATTCTAATGTCGTCAAAAATCTCGGTTTAATGATGGATACTAACTTGAACTGGTCACCTCAGGTTAATGCCGTGTGCAGTAAAATTTATAATGCCTTACACTCGCTTGTATTATTGAGACGGTGTACTCCCCAACATATCCGGATTCAAGTGGTCAGGTCTCTTTTAGTTCCACTGTTTGATTATGGTGATATTTTGTTTGGCCTTGTAACTAAAAAAAACACGAAAAAACTAAACCAAGTATTCAACGCTGCTACACGATATGCTTTTAATCTGAAAAAGTTTGATCATTTATCCAATTATAGAAAGGCTATTCTTGGAACTGATTTTACAAATCATTTAAAGTTTAGAACCTGTATCCAAACATTCAAAATTATTAACAACTCTCCAATTTATCTTCGAGATTTTTTTAGATATACTCGTTCTTCGCGAGGTTCGTTACTTATCGTTCCTAGATGTTTCACAAACAGTTTAAGAGACTCCTTCCGCCTACGAGCTATAAGAATTTGGAACGATTTACCTAGGAATCATAGGTGCGAAAGAAGTTTTTCTTTATTTAAGCGGAATCTAAATATCTTATTCAGTATGTAGTTATTGGTATTAGATGTTGCATAGTAGCATAAGCATTGAAAATCAATATGTGATTATTTATGTTGCTATATGGTAATTGTTAATAAATAAATAAATAAATAAATTTAAGCTGCTTTGTGGTTCTCCGAATCATGTCATCATCGATGTTGATTGCACCCACCGGCTGGTCGTTTCCCCCATGTTTCTTGTCGCAATAGGGACTTGACTGTCACTTATGTCACAGTGACGAAAGATCACTGAATACGCTCGCGAATTTTTCAACAAACAGGCGGCAAAGTTCCTGAGTAGTTGAAGCCCGGCTTTCTTGCGTTGATCGCTGACGTACTTTCAGAAGGATTTGTGAATTTGTGCTCAAGCTTTCGTTGGTACCGTGCAAAACTCATGAATAAACCTCACATAAGGGTTTCTCAGAGGTAACGATCTCTTAGTGAACTTCAGTTTTCGTAGTTCGGTCGAGAACCATGGAGGGCGCGATCTTTTCTATGATCTCTTTGGTACGCGATACTGCAGCTTTCGAAAAGTTGTAGGAAACGGAAGAGGGGTGACAGACAACTATTATGCGAAGGTAGTCACCAAATTCCAGGCAGGTTGAAGTCACGCAGATGTAACATGAACGATGTCAATTCCTAATTCACATCGGTGAATTGGCCCTTGTCTCTCTTATACATTAATCAAATAAAAAATAAATAAATAAAAGTAATTGAATAGCTGTCGAATTTACTTCAGTAATGAAAGGGGATTTTCTTTGGCCAGTCTCTTAAGCAGCATAATCACTCAAACCACGTCTTGAGCCACGTGGACAGTATACTTTAATACAGCGGTTCTCTTGAGAGGTACCCCTTCGAACTTTTGCATAAATTGAGGTACCCCCTCTTGAAAGTAGGCTTTCAAGCCTCCTGAAAAAATAATTCCGAACCTTTTTTGAGGCTTTTGATTCAAGGAGCCTTCCGAGCTTTTTGAAAGAAGGCTTCTGGTCCTCTTAAAAGTATGATTCCGCACATCTTTATAAGAGGCTTCAGAGCCCCTTGTAGAGAGGCTTTCGAGTATCTTGAACGGTGGCTTTTGAGCTACTTAAAAAGATGCTTCCTTTGCATCTTTGAAGGATTCTTTTGAACCTCTGGAAAGTATGCTTCCAACCCTCTTGGAAGAAGTATTTCGAACTTATTGAAGGGAGGCATCCGAGGCTCCTGAAATTAGGCTTGCGATTCATTTGAAAGTAGCATTTCGGGCCTGTTAAAATGAGCCTTCCTAGTTTTTTGAAAGAAGGCTTTCTGCCCTCTTGAAAAGAGGCTTCCGAGCCTCTTGAAACGAGGCTTCCGAGCCTCTTGAAACGAGGCTTCCGAGCCTCTTGAAACGAGGCTTCCGAGCTTCTTGAAACGAGGCTTCCGAGCCTCTTGAAACAAGGCTTCCGAGCCTCTTGAAAGGAGGCTTCCGAGCCTCTTGAAATGAGGCTTCCGAGTCTCTTGAAAGGAGGCTTCCGAGCCCCTTGAAAGGAGACTTCCGAGTCTCTTGAAAGGAGGCTTCCGAGCCTCTTGAAAGGAGGCTTCCGAGCCTCTTGAAAGGAGGCTTTCGTGCCTCTTGAAAGGAGGCTTCCGAGCCTCTTGAAAGGAGGTTTCCGAGCCTCTTGAAAGGAGGTTTCCGAGCCTCTTAAAAGGAGGTTTCCGAGCCTCTTAAAAGGAGGTTCCCGAGCTTTTTGAAAGAAGGCTTCCGACTCTCTTAAAACAAGGCTTCCGGGCCTCTTGAAAGGAGGCCTTCCGAGCATCTTAAAAGGAGGTTCCCGAGCCTCTTAAAAGGAGGTTTCCGAGCCTCTTAAAAGGAGATTCCCGAGCTTTTTGAAAGGCTCCCGACTCTCTTAAAACAAGGCTTCCGACTCTCTTAAAACAAGGCTTCCGGGCCTCTTGGAAGGAAACATTCGAGCTGATCTGGAGAAGGCTTCCGAGAAGCTTTTTTATTATCTTCATTAAGGAGACTTTCAGCCCTAGGCTGGCTCGTCTTTGGAAACTTCCGAGAAGCGTAGAAGGATGCTTCTAATCTTCTTGAAACGAAGCAACCGAGCTTTTCTGGAAAAGAGCCTTCATGCCTCCCAAACGGAGGCTTCGGAACCTTTACATTGTAGATTTTAGTTCAAAGCATGTGAAATATCAAATCAAATATCATCATTCCTTCAAACATCCATTCTCCTCCTAGTTTTTGAAGATATTTTCCTAAAGGAATTGGGTCCTAAAATGAAGAATCGATATTCGATTTTCTTTCAGGTAACTATGAAGGTAATCATTCTAAACGTGTCAGTTTTTCTTTAGACTCAAAAATTGAAAAGAACATTGTTTAATTTGAAATTGAAAAATAGATGAAAAATGCTTCCTCGACATTTTCGGTCTTGTTTGACGTACGGATTCAAACGCACTAGCAAAACACCGCAGGGCACTTGACTCAACCTTTGACAGTTAATATGGGGCTGACGTTTTGGGCTGATGGTTCATTCGTTCTGAAATGTTGCACAGCCCAAAATTTGTCTTAAAATGTCTTAAACACAAAAATATTATTTTTTGCAATTCCTGATCATAATATCTGGTTTACAGTTCATCTTTGAGTGATAAAACGGCCTACTTTTCCATACCAACGAAATGGATGCTTTATGAACATTATGCAACTCAAATGGGTTCCATAATATTCATTATAACACTCATTTGGGTGCTATAATGAAAAACCAACACCAGAACAGTCGTTACGAGACTACATTGTGCTAAATTAGCTTGGGTAAGTGCTCAAATAGTGTATTCTATGCGCCCCGTAATATATTAAATAGTTTGGCGGTCCTGACATCCAAAATTTCTAAAGGCAAGTACATCTATCGCTTCACGGCTCATTGAACTTTGCAATGTGGCACGGTAACATGAAATCTGATTCTTCTCCGCAGCAACATAATTTATTGGCAAGAATGATCATGTGGAGAAAATTAGACTACATTTTTGGAACAGATTTAGCAAATTAAAGTCCAGTTTTCGTCATTGCAAAAAATAGTGTGTGCAACTCGTTGCAAAACTCAATTTTTTCAGCACTCGTAGTATTTATACAACTCGGCAAGCCTCGTTGGATAAACGTACAACTCGTGCTGAAAAAATCATCTTTTTGCAACTTGTTGCACAAACTACTATTTACTGATTTAGGATTTTACCAGAATTTTTTTAACACCGGTACAAGTATTCTTGACCGATGCACTATCGTTTGCAACCATAGACGAGGTAGGGCTTTAGGACCCAATTCCCAAAGCGAATCTCACAGGAATTTATGAAAAAAAAATCCCTAATACTTCCAGGAACTTCTTCAACAACTCATCCAGAAATTTATCAAAATAAAAAAAATTGTTTGCCATAAACTTTGGCGTAAATATTCAAATTAAAAGAAAATATTCTAATTTCTTAATCTCTACGCAAGTTTGTCAATCAATAATTGCAACAAAGCAAAATTTATTACTTCAGAAGAAATTGCATATTGGCGGATTCATTGCGAAGTTTATCTATAATCAATTATGATCAAATCTGGCCTGAACATAAGAGTGATTCAAATTTTGACGGTCCCCTATGATTAAACGATTGGTTTTGTCATTTTCATAGATTTCCTGACATTTTAGCTAATTTGGATGTAATTTGATTGTGCACGCGTCATCTGAAGATTGTATGGAAATTACTATGGAAATCTCCACTTACGTGAAAGAATGTTCCGTGAGGTGGCCCACAAACTATTTAAATATAATCTATACTTGAACTTTATAGAATTGTTCTTAAACTAAATGTCAGTGGTTGTTACGAATAGCAAAGATATAAAGAAAACAAAAACGCTCATTATTAATAGTGATGTTATTCTATTACATGTTAAATGGAATTTCCCACGATTCAGTATTTCCGTACCAGTATGCCGGTATCAAATCTTTCGATCTGTTTTTTTGCTTAATTTTCAATATTGGCAGTGTATTCATATATTTTAGAGCTTACTGGGTAACGCTGCGGAACGGTTTTCCACAAAAGTTACTGTTTTCATAGTCATTTTAATACAACCTTCAAAATGCAGTCACGTCAAATTACAACCAAATGAGCTAAAAATTTAGGAAGCTTATTCTTATAGCAAATGCCATCATTTCAGCATAGAGGACGGAAAAAATTGTAGAACTTGTAGAAAAGACGTTCGGTAAATTGTAATAAGAAAATTGATATTGCACGTGTGTTTGCTTGGAATTTAGTTTGAAGTCGTGCGAATTTGGCGCGGAATGGATTACATTTCTCGCGGAAAATGAACGCGCGACACATGATGTGGAACTGCACCAGAGCCAACAAAGCAGGACGAATTCTGCATCAAGAGTACGAGTCCGCGGACTTTTACATTCACGCTCCTGACACTCCCACTCGCTACCCGTCCGGGCGAGGGAGGCCTTCAACCTTGGACCTGGTTATTTCAAACAACCTAGTACAGATGTCAAAGCCGAAATCGCACGTCGAACTATCATCAGATCATCTGCCAGTAACCTTCACCATCGATGCCGACGTTCCAATAGCCCCGGCTGGTAAGCTCATCAGCTGCTTCGATAAGGCGAACTGGAGCACCTTCGCTCGGAAAATTGATCAGGAAATTGACGTCACCGCATCCTGGATCAACGATCTGGATCGTCCACAGAAAATCGACGCCGCCATAGGCAAAATCACTGAGGTCATCAAGGTAGCTGAGGAGGCTGCTGTTCCTACGCGTAGAATTCTCCCAAAGAAAAAGGACATCCCTGACAAGTTGAAGCTGCTGATTCGGCTAAGGAATGTGCGTCGTAGGCAGTTTATTCGGAGTCGGGACCCGCTGATTGGTGCGGTGGTCAACCACCTAAACAATGCCATCAGTTCGTTAAGCGCAGAACATCGATTCCAGAACTTTGGGTCGATGCTGAAGAACCTAGATAACGGCAGTAACAAATTTTGGAAGTTGACTCGCAACCTCCGGAACACGGTGAAACACAGCCCCCCGCTAAACGTCAACGGTAACCTCGTAGCGAGCTCATCACAGAAAGCCGAAGCTTTCGCAGCAGCGTTTGCTGCTGCCCACAATAATGAAGAGCCAGGAGATCCTGGAACCTTGGCCGCCGTGGAAAATGCAGTTGACCAAATTCGTACTGCAAATCCTCTCGTTCCTAATGCTGCTCTGGTAAAACCGAAGGAGGTGAAGTCAGTCATCCGCACGTTGAAAAATAGAAATCTCCCGGGCAGGACGGCATCCGGAACACCTGCCTCAAACACCTGCCAAGAAAAGGATTGATCGTTTTGACCAAGATCTTCAACGCGTGCCTAGTCTTGGGTTACTTTCCGACCGGCTGGAAGCACGCCAATGTAATAGCTATTCCAAAGGCTAATAAGGATATCACTGACCCTGGTAACTACCGACCGATAAGTCTCCTGAGCAGCCTAAGCAAAGTCCTCGAAAGGGTAATCCTTGCCCGGTTAAACCGACACCTGGAGACAGAGGAAGTCATTCCACCACAACAGTTCGGCTTCAAAACGGGACACTCAACGGTACACCAGCTCGAACGCATAAAGCAGAAAGTGAAGCGCGGATTCCTAACGGGTAAATCGACTGGTATGATTCTCCTCGACGTTGAGAAGGCGTACGATTCCGTATGGCAAGATGCTGTGGTGTACAAACTCTTCCGATCGAATCTGCAGCTCTACCTGGTTAAGATTATCCAATCATTCCTGTCAAATCGGACCTTCACGGTGGCTGTAAATGGCGAGAACTCTAATGAGCACAACATACCCTTTGGAGTACCACAAGGATCAGTGCTGAGTCCTATTCTCTACAACGTTCTCACATCCGACATAGTAATGGTTGACGGTGTGTCCTACGCATTCTTTGCGGATGATACTGCTTTCCTGGCGTCGGATAGAGATCCACAAATTGTTGTCACCCACCTCCAAGCGGCAATGGACAACCTTGAGGAATTCCAACGGAAATGGCGCATCAAGCAATGCTGGGAAAACCCAGTCCATATTTTTCACCAGGAGACGCGTAGCTCGATACCTCCCCCGCAGATCGATAACGATCAATGGCCAACCAACTATGTGGGACGAAGAAGTCAAGTATCTGGGAGTGGTGTTTGACAAGAAGCTCAAGTTCGACAAACATGTTAACTATGTCGCTGAAAAGATAGATCGTTCTTCTAAAGCGCTTTACTCTCTGCTAAATCGTCGGTCAAAGCTACACATCAAAAACAAGTTACTGGTCGTCAAGAGTATCATCCGGCCTATAATGACCTATGCATCGGTGGTCTGGGGTAACTGCGCAAAATCTCACCGCAAGCGACTTCAAGTGAAACAGAACAAACTGCTCAAAATGGTCCTCAACTTGAACCCTGGTATCCGACCGACGATTTGCACAAGTTGGCCGGTGTCAACATTATCGACACAAGTATCGAACGGGCTACGAGATCCTTCATAACTTCATGTGAGACGTCAGCAAATCCGCTCATCGAAGCACTCATCTCTTAACCCCTGTGATATTAGCCGTAAGAAAATCTGAGTTCTAGGGTTTTTTTTTTTTGCACCTTTTCCCTATAAAAAGCTAATTTTAGCTAGTGAAATCCTGTTCAATGCTCCTTATGTCTCTTGTAATGAAATAGAATTGCTCTCAGCTGAAAGGTAATCCAAATCTCTGAACTGTAAAAGTAAAAATTGTAATACTACCGTTGAATTAAGGAAATAATAAAGATCTTATAGAAAATTTCTCGCGGAAAATATTTCAGGATCTCCGTAACAACCCTGATTGTCATAACGATTTGAATAGCCAATGACTATTTGCCAATTCATGCTGTGGTTAATGCTCGAAATTCCGCGGAGATTCCTCCAAATTTCTTTTTTAATTTCTGATGTTAAATGCTGCAGAAATCTTCTTTAGGTTGTAGAAATTTACTTACAACAGCTTACAACCAATTTATACAAGAATCCTCATAGGGTCCTTGTGATAATTTCTTTAGGATGTTTCTTCGCTTCCCGTTGGTAATCCTGTGAAAATACTTACTGAAAGATGAGCCAGCCTCGGGCTGAAAATTTCACTAATAAAGACATAATAATATTTTATAGATATTAATGCCACGTGGTTAGCGATTTGCGCTTTGATGTTGCATGAAGAGTTTGATAGATTCAGATTTGACATTGGTTTATATAAAACACTTGGTACTCTGAACATCCTAAAAAAGTTTCCGCTTTTACAACGTTCCCAGAATTTAAATAAAGTAAGTTATAACAAAAATATAATAGGTAAATCCTGTTCAAGATTAATTTTATAAAATCCAATTTGAATAAAAAAATGCAATTGAAAAATGATTTGAATTTGGATCATTTTACAATGCTTTATTTTATTCGATTCTGTAAATAGGTACAAATCTAATTTTCAGGGCAATAAAATTACAGCGATGATTAACAGAATAAGTTTTTCTAAGAATTTTATCGCTACGTTATCACAACAACAAAAAATACAAAGTATTGTACACTTCAAAACCACAAGCAATTCGTAGCTGATGTGGTACATAGTTACTATGCATATTGATATCAGCTACTTCGAGCGAAGTACACACTGCAGTTCCTCCCCCATTATTTCGAAGGCAATCCCCCACCTTCATATTAAAAGTGATATGCGAAGCAACATGCAACCACTTACCCGTGCCTCATCGTGGAGTGACTTGTCGATGCTCTTCTGATAGTGCTTGATGATATCGACAATCGATGACATTTTTGCCAGCAGGAACCTTGTTTATCCTTCACCTATTTTCCTTCCGTCACAGCTGAGTTACTTTCTTTATTTCCACTAGCAGCAACAGCGGACACTAAACCTTCCAGCCTTCTAAATGCAGCAGCTGCTTCGTCGTCCGGATCGAGCGATAGAATTTTCCAACTCCACTGGCAATCAGCACTACAGAAGTAAAGTGGTTTTTATTTTACCTATAGGTAGACACGAAAATTTCTATTTTTCGCTTACGAATCTCACGAGACGTAAAAATGACTGCGTCACATACGTAAGAAGTAGCCTCGAATTTCACAATCCAAAATAGGCCGATTAGGCCATATTCTCCGCCTGGTAAATACCCTCGTGTCGGGTCCCGACAATTCACGTAAAATCTAATGGAAACGTTCCTCGAATCGAAGGGTTTTCACGAGCACGCTGTTCACTTCACTACACGTCGCAATACGCCATTATGCTTACGATCGCAAAAATATACGACAGTAGTTCGAAGTCGTTGCTGATGGCTAGCCAGGTGGATGCGACTTCTTCATGCATCTCTGTCTGTCTGTCGTTTTGTCTACCCACAACATCAGCTGGGCTCTCGCTTTCTCTCTTTCTATTCTGCAGCGCTAATTATTAGGGCTTCTGCGGGAGTGTATGTTCCTCATCATTTAACTCACACTTTTGTATGTTTGTTTTCAAGCGCCCGAGCGAGCATCTGTCAAGCGGCCGTGGCACTATGGGGGATCCCCATACAAGCGAGCGGTCAAAAATAAAATTGGACTTTTAAAGTGATTTTCCACTTAGTTTTAGCTGTGTATGGTCGAAATAGCATGAATATACAATTTCCAACCCCCCCCCCTTTGGGGATCGTCTATGAATTACGTAATTATTTTTTTCATAGGTTCGATTAACGTGACAAAGCAAACCTATTTGGGAAGTTGAAATTTCGTGCGTTTTCTTAAGGAGAAGGAAGGGGCTGTACAAAAACTAAGTTCAGCAATTTATGGACATTATGGCGGCGATCATGTTAAATGACATTAATTTCATGACATTCCGTGATATTTTTTTGTTCTCACTCATGCCTCACAATTTGTATTTAGAACAATTTGTTTGACAAAGTACTAGGATCTGAAGGATCATAAAGCATTAAATGTTAATCAAATAATCAGAATTGAAAATAACTTTTGAAAAGGGTATTAGCAAATTAGAAATCGCAATCCCATGACATTTTTACGTGTACAAGTTATTCAAAAAATGAGATTAATATATTCTCAAAAATGTGGACATTCATTGTGGAATGTAAGAATGCTCCATTCTTCCGAAAAGCAAAATTCTTTTAATTTAAATAACAACACTATTTGAATTACTTTTGATTTGTTTTCATGATTTCTACAAGTTATATACAGCATCATTCTTTTCTGTGTCAAGGTTTAAGTCTTCAATGATATTTTCTTCAATTCCATCAACGATGGAAGATGAGATAAATTCATCTAAAGTATTAGAAGATAAAGAACTTTTGAAAATCTTCAAATATTACAAAATTACGCATGGCATAAGAATAACTAAGTGAAAATTTTTTCCAACGTCTCCTCGTTATCCAAATCGAGCTTAAAATGGATCTGATTCATGTAAGGCACGAAGGAAAATGTCAACATTTGCCTCTCTTGATCATTTTCTTACATTATGAGTTCTAAATTTCCTCAACAGTTTATCTTGACTTTCCGCTGGTTGTTCAGCCAGTGAACCTCAAAGTGTAGATGAGTGAATAAATATTTCCCTACCATTAGCCAGACATTCATGAACACTAGCAGGAATTTCATACGCTCCGTTCTAACTAAGATATTGTTCGTCTTTACTTTTGCAATAAACATGTCGGGAATTATTGATTCCAGGAGATTTATAAATATTTACATATTATGAAATCTCATATTTAGTTCTCCATCAGTAGCTAATGAATAGCTCAGAAAATTAGGTTTAGAGAATGACTCAAACCACTCAAGCCCCAAACGCATTTCAGCGGAATGGCGACGGAAACGGTAAAATTTGACAGGAAATATATGAGCGAACTGTTAAATCCTTCCGTTACCGTTGTGCTGCATTGCATTGGGGTTTTATTCATTTACTCCTTTGAAAAGTTAATTAAATGAGCTCAAATGGTTATAAATAAAGTCGAAGTTATTACCAATAAATGTATTTTGACCATACCCTTTGAGCGCATAGTTCAGTCTGACCCATTTTCAATAGGAAACGATGGGACTAGATTTCGTCGAATGAAACTTGTTGCGAGAAAATCGGACACAAATAAGTGTCTAAATGGCGATTGCGTTCTTTTGCGCACATACATACAGACGCGCATGCACACACATACAGACATCACCTCAATGCTTCGCGCTGAGGTAGTTGATATATACCACTAGGGGTCTCCGGCCTTCTATCAAACATTCGTTTTGGAATGAGCATTAACCTTGGAGTACGAGAGAGGCAAAACACGGTAAAAAACAAATGAAAAAATCAGAGTGACTTAACCCTGTTAATCGCAAATACTGGCAAGAAATTCTTTCGGGACATTTTAGTCGAAGCTTTGTCCTTGATGTGTATCATAAAAGAACCTGGGGATTCCTGAGGAAAAAAAGTTCTTCACTATCAAAGTTGAAAATAGCGTCGTTTTTGAAAAATATTGCTTCCGCATTTTTTCAATTTTTTTTTCACAGTGTAACCATTAGTTTTGCACACCATTTAAAAGCTTATACAATAACCTTTGTAATGATGTATTAACATTGAAGAAAAACATTTAAAAATATTTCAATAAATAGTTGAAAATAAAATATTTTTTCAGAAAATTTGCTAACTTTTTTACCCATTTCTGACTTTGCCACCTTATATCTTTGGAACTAGTGCACCTAGAGACTTCAAATTCAGAATTTCTCTTAATTAGAGTATTGACAATGGAGAGAAAATATTTTAAAATAATTCGGAAGACATGACATTTTCGATTAATGACCGCCCGAAATCCTATAGTGCGTGGACGACTGTAAAAATATTGACAATAAATAATTAATGGCCCGTTTACATATGAGCTAGTTCTAGCGGACAATGCACTATCCGACAATACTAGCACGAAATTAGCATAATGTAAACGCTTATTAGTGAGGACAGTTCCTGTTTACATGATGCTAATATCGTGCTAGTATTGTCGGACAGTGCATTGTCCGCTAGAACTAGCTCATATGTAAACGGACCATAAGATTGACTCACATTGATCATTCGAGTTGAGACCAACATTTTCAGGATACATCCCTGATGGTAAAAAAATCACAAAACTATTAAAATTTTCATAGAAAAGGTGTTACGAGGGGAACGGAGGGGTTCTAAAACTACCAAAATTTGAGTTGCACAATTTGTGTACGGCCTATACAAATTTCAGAACCATTTTTCATTCCAAAAATGTTACAAGGGGGTGGATGGTAGTTGAAAATGGTAAATTTTTGCGTTATGTAATTTGTCAACATGATGAAAATATTTTGTTTGGCTTGGAGGTACATATCAAGGTATGAAATTTTCAGCTCGCAAAATCGTCAGTTTGTCATCGGCCTAACAATACTTTAGTATGCGAGATACAACAGCGTTTGCATTAGGCTTTCAGCGATCGTGAACGTACACGCACGTTTCACTCACACTTTTACTCGGCTTGTTTGCAACCACGAACAGCTGTCACGGCAAAATCAAATGGCATTGTTTGCAACCACGAACCTGCGTTCGTGTTGGTGAGAAATTTCGGCGAGACCCTAATGGAGAAGATGGAGACGAGAACCCAATACGAACGAAGCGTACATAAACCAAACCTCCTGGTTGGTACACATTGAGGTGTGCCTCCATCGCATTCGCATCGCAAGAAGCAACTTATCAAAAGTTCCATTATTTAAGCCGAAACGGGCATTTATATAAGTGTTACTAGTTATCTTGTGCAATTGCATTGTTTTCTGTATAGTTCATAGTTGAAGAAACGAGCTCGTGCATCCAAAAATGAGCATCTTTGCCAACGTCGAAGTCGGACCACCGGTTGAGGTATTTGCACTGAACCAGGCCTGCCTGAAGGACAGCAATCCGAACAAAGTCAATCTAGGAGTCGGTGGTGAGTGTTTTGGGGATTTGCCGGGTGTATGTTTCAAATGAAGCGACAACATCGTGAATGGATGTTGACTGCTTTATCTTGTTTTGCCAAGAACTAATCAGATAGAAATAATATCCATAGCTGAGATAAGCGTATGAAGGTCGAAAAGGTCATTTTGCATAATGTATTTTTTGCGTTACCATCGTAAGGGCATCTTTAGTAATGTTACAGTTATAGTTATATTTATTTCCCGAGTTTTACATTTTATAACTGTCAAAGATATAAAACAAGTAATGCATCTTCAGTAGCAGTTATAAACTGCACATGTTTTATACTGGAAAAAGAAAAAATAATGTTCCGAGGCCAATTCAAATGTCAAATTGTTATGCTGTCGATGAAACAGTATTTTTTGTAGCTGATGACGTCATCTTCTATTGTTTTGAACGAAATAAAACTCGAGTAAATTCTGTTGCAAATTCGTGCAAAAATACAACTGAGCAGTATTCCAGTTATAAATTTCCAGACGAAACTGTTCGAATTTTTAAAACTATATCGTCTGTTGAAGACGGCATTTTTACAGTTCCAATTTCATTTCCTAACTCCCATACGATTTATAACTCTACTAAAGATGCCCTAATGATACGCCTTTCTAGTTGGTATTGTATACAGCCACCCCACAATTACACATCAGAAAAAGTTCGCCGGTCGATAGAAAAGTCGTATAGGAAAAAAGATGATCATTGACCACATGTTTTAATTGTTGATGGAACTCCATACATAAATCTTCATGATTTAGGTAACTCCAATGTTTGATCGACAGCTAATTTTCATTTTCGTTGAGGCCTAAAATCTTTTGAGTTCCACGGTTGTTTTGCATTGTAAGTCTTGACTCTTGGATATCGCAGAAATAAACATAATATACGGTGTTTTAGAATAACAAAAATAAGAAATAAATCAAATGGCTTTGCTTTAATGTTTCTGTTCTTCATAGCATGAATATGAAAGCTATGAGATGAAGAACAGGGGCAATAGCTTTCTATGATCCATATGTGTGAAGTCACTGTATTTGCAGCGTTCTAGTACGGGTTGTTATGAGTTAAATGAGAATTATTACGTTTGCTTGTACCTGATAATCAAGGTGATGTGAACTGCACACCACTGTTTAGAGCACATCATTGCCGCTATCTACATTGGTGGTGCCACCGACTTAACTGCATTGATGGAGCTATTTTGTTTGTTCAAATCATATCAAGGGAGCTTCTTCTTTAATACTTTATTTTTACATTTAGATAGGCCATGCTCTGTATTGAGTGTTTTTTTCATTGCAAAACATTCCTCCATAGTAATCTATGAAAAGCCCATATTAGAAGGCACTTATCATCGACTGATTCGTTCGCAACAAGTTACATACGACGTGAAACTCGCTGTAGTTTTGGCTTGATGTTATGTACGAAGTTTCATATCGATCGAAATCATGGAATACTAAAAGCGTTGTAGTTCACGGATACTTGTCAACTAACGCGTTGCCTGAACAGGAGCTTGCTTTATCTAAGGTTTTTTTTTATTTTTGGATGGCGTTTATTTTACAGGATGGCGACTCATTTTCAAAATAAAAAAAGTTTGAGAGCTAAATAGGAAATTGATAATAATAGAAGTGGTTGCCAATATAAAAACAGGTTTATCAGTAAAAACATTGTTTTCTTTAAAAACGACTTTCACGCGTATTTTGAAACTATGCATAGGTATTTAATAACATTGAATGCCTAAATTCTTCATTTGCTCAATTCATTACGATCTTTTAATTGTATTTTATCGTCGTGGAATTGTTAAATAATTTACTGGGAAACTTCTAGGAATTCTTTGAAATATTTTTCTAGAAACGTTTTTGGATATTGTCTTCAAAATTCCAGTAATTCCTTGGTAATTTCATTCAGGAGTTCCTTTGAAAACTTGTCTTGAATTTTCTTGAAAAAATCGTCAAGGTGTTATCCCAGAAATTCATCCGGAAATTCCAACGGGAAATTCTCCAGACATTTTTCTTGAATACGTAATTTTGGAAATTCATTCGAAAAATCTTTCAGGCATCTAGCAGAAATTCTTCAGGAATTCATTTTAAAACTCCTCCGGAAATTTCTTCTGTTATTGTTATTATCATCGTATCCCCGGGCCTCGGCCAATCTGCGATGTCTTAACACTAGGCAACACGTCTACCTGTGGAGTTCAGTGTAGGACCTGTGCTGAAACCTATCAGCACAGCCTGAACCACCTTGGACTGATAGATCGCAATGCCCCGCCAGCCTTCGGTGACATAGTGCAATCTGCCAAATAGTATTATACTGATAAGACAAAATCTTGTGTAAATGTAAAATATGATAATCTACTACATGTAGCTTTTGGCAAATCACACCAGTGATTGTTGATTGTTTCACTAACTCTTTCTAATTCATTGGTAGGTATCACATGGAATTATATTTCATAAGAAGTAAATTTAAGATTGGATACTTTAATTATTGATTGTGCTAATTTACATCATTCTGTTTTAGAAAGAGTTTAGTGCATGTCATTGCATATCATAATTAAGGGTATACCTACTCAGCTTTTGGGATGTCCGCCTCCAACTTGTTGTCCAGATTGTGGTTTCTTCGGTTTCTTCAACAGGATGTCGCTTGAAATAGAGATAGTGAAACATAGGTGGCCACATAATCATTTGTGGCCAGAGTAATTAGTTAATTGTTTTAAATGGGGTGAAGTATACAAATAATAATATTACAAACATCACAATAAATATCAAAATGGGCGTAGCCAAGGGGGGGGCTAAATTGTGGAAAGATTGAACGGGTACTGAAATGAATTCCCTCAAACATGTGCACTTTACGATCCAATCATAAACAGAAATAGGTGGTTGAAATTCAAAAGATTCCCAAAACTTATTAGGGCATCCAGGATCCATAATATATGAAAGTTCAAAACAACTCGAAACATTTCGGACTCAAAAATTCTCCTTGAAATCCTTCTAGAAGCTAGAAGCCCTAGAAGCCCCTGGGAACTTCTGAATTCCTCCGGAAAGTTATCCACAAATTCCTCTGAAATTCTTCCCAAAATCCTTCTCATGTAATTGTAATTCCTCCTTATCTAGAAACCCCTCACTAATTTTTTTTTTAGGAAATTCACGAGGAAATTCCTTGGAGATTTTTTTTCTTCTCTCCAAGATTTACTTCTAGATATTTCTTCGGCTATTCTCTCTTCAGAAAGAATCCGGCATTTCCTTCAGGCATGCATTCGAGAGTTCCGTCAAGAATACATATGGAATTTCTTCCCAAAATTCTACCAGAAGTTTCTTCAAAAAATTATGACGGAAATCCTCCGATTTAGCTCCATAATGTCACTTGTAAATCTATAAGAAATTCCTTCGGAAATTCTTCTAGGAACTTCTCCGGGCATTCTTCTCGGAACTCTTCCTTTAATTCCTCCGGGATTACTTCCAGGAAATTTTCCGGGAATACCTCCAAACATTCAATAGCGAAATCATGTAGCATTCAAATCTGGAATTCTTTTCGCAATTACTTCAGAATATCCTTCAAGAAATCCACTAGAAATATCTTCATGAATTTCTCCTGGAATTCGTCCAAGTATTTTCCCAGAAATTCTAACAGGTTTTTTTTCGGGAGTTTCTTCAGGTACTTCTCCAGGAATTCCTTCAGGAATTTCTCCGGGAGATTTTTCGCGGAAGTGTACTAGAATTCCTTCCGAACTTCACTCGGAATTTACTCGGATATCTGCCAATAGTTCTTCCAGAAATTCCTTCGGAACAATCCGCAGGGTTTTTCTTCAGCAATTCATTTGGGAATACTTTCAGGATTTCATCTGGGAATTTCTGCATTAATTCCTCCTGGTATTTTTCTGGGAATTCCTTAAGATATTTTTTCGGAAATTCCTTTAGTAACTTCTCTAAGAATTATGTGGAAGTGCTTGTGGAAGTTTCTCCGGGAGTTCTTCCAGGAGTTTTTCCAAGAAATTCTCCGATAATACCTCCAGGAACTTTACAGGGAATTCCTGAACGATATTTGGCAGGAATTTCACGGGTAATGGGATTTCGGAAGTTCCTTCAGAAATATTGTTTCTCTTCCTCTAGGGTATTCCACCGGATGTTCCTCTGAAGTTCCACAAGTAGTTCCTTCGGGAATTCAATCAGGCTTTCTTCCAGGAATTCATTTAGCATTTCTTTAGGCATTTATCTACAAATTCCTCCAGAAGTTCCTCGGAGAATTTCTCTGGGAGTTCTTACGGGAATTCCTCTGGGAGGTTCTTTTAAGAATTATATGTCGTTGCTTGTTCATGTTTGATGAACCATCATTGCTGCGTGTCAACACAATAATCACATAACAACTTTAGTGCTGGAAAAGTTTACCATTCCCTTAAACTTCATTGAAAATCTATACTGAGATAGGGTAAATAATCCCCAAAAATTTCTTTTTTTACTATTTCCTTATGTTTATGTGAATACCAGAATCATTGGTTGGTGGATATCTTCATTTTATATTATCCAAGCTGGACATATAACAGATCTGCTAATATGACCATCAATCGTTATTAATATAATGCAGAAAAAATTTGGGGTTGTATACAAGACACGACCGCTTGACGTAAACTACGTAAAACCAAATATAGTAGGGGAACTGTTCCGATCTCCATCTCACTGTACATATATCCATCTCATCGCTAAATAAACAAAGAAATACGGCACCAAATTCGTCGCATCTTTTTGTCAACATGCGTGCTCACTGCTGAAAAAAATGATAAAAATAATAAACAAACCAAATTCCTTTCCTTTGTTTCGTTTTTGATGGGATGGAAATAGGAACTATGAGATGAAGTGGCGAACCGTTCCCCTACATACAATGACTGAAACAATTATTCCGCTGTATATAGAAAAGAAAGAACTGTTCCATCGACACTACTACCCAGCTTTAGCAGCATCTCCCACTCTGTGAGAGAGTAGAGACCCCACTGTCTAGCAGCTGGGCCACCCCAGTTCAACACTTGAAAATACCCTAAAAGTAGGCAATTACCAAGGATTGGAACGCGCTGCATAGGGGATGCATGATGCATGAAAGAACTGAAATTTTCAATAGTTTAGCGATGATACTCAAAAGTTTCAATAGTACTGGCAAATTGGTGGAGAGTTTATGAATCGATTGATATATAAATCTTTAAAATCCATTGAAAGATAAAGGACCTATTAATGTTACAAATCTTACATGATTTCGTGACGGTCCTCAATTTTGAAATTTTCATTTTACACCCTGTATCCGAGTCTTCCCCTTAGACGTAGTTTACGTCAAAACATTCAGGTTTCTGGGCCTTTATTCAATAACAGTAAAGTGCCTTCAGTCAGCCAGCAGTTGTAAGTTTATCTGGCCATTCGACGCGGACACTTTCGCCGCGTTGGAAGAGTGTTGTGGCACAGGTGGGGTCGGATTTTTTTGCGCACAATTAGTGCATGGGAAGTAGAAGTAGAAGTGTCCATTTACACGTTGCGCACGCAAAACATTGAGTGGTTATTTTTATAAGGTTTTAATGAATCGAGCCTTAGACTACCTGGATATCGCCTTATCCAAATTGTTTTCATCTTTAAAAAAAAATACTGATCATATCATAAGATTTCTTAGTATCTTGTGGCTTCCACATTCCTAGAAAATAAAATAAATTATTATAAAAAATACGTGAAAAACTATCATATCCTTGAACAACAAATTGGAAAATACTTGACATATTTACGTTTGTCTGTAGATACCGAATGAGTGCCAATGTTTTTCAATTAATCAAAGCCTACATTGATTATAAAGTGTAAATATTTTCTACCTCTCAAATGTCAAAAAGGCACTCACTCGGTGGCCATTATCGAGCGCAAAATACTGGATAAAAAATCCCCCGGGAGTTCCTCCGGAAATTACTCTGGGAGTTCCTCCTGGAGTTCCTTTTCAGAGAAACACCCGGAGAAACTGCCGGTGAAACCGGAGGGATTCTCGTAGAAACTGCTGGTGGATCTCCCGGAGGAATTCCCGAAGGAACTGCCGGAGGAGCTCCCGTAAGAACTCCCGGAGGAATTTCAGGAGGAACTCCTAGAAGAATTCCTAGAGGACCTCCCGGATGAGCTCCCAGAGAAACTCCGAAGAACTTCGGGAGGAATTTCCAGCTTAATTTCTGAAAAAAGCCTAAATGATTTCCTGAAAAAAAGCCTGAATAATTTCCTGGAATAGCTTCTGGTGGAACTCCCGGAGGAATTTCCGGAGAAACTCCCGGATGAATTGCTGGTGGAATTCCCGGAGGAACTCTCGAAGGAATTTTCTGGAAGAATTTCTGAAGAAACTCCCGGAAGAATTTTAAAAGGAACCCCGGGGAAAATACCAGAAGCATTCTCGGAAACAAGAGAATTCATGTTATAGACAAATCTCGTCTAGCTGAAACCTTTGTTGGGGTTTGTAGCTGGACCATCATCATCATCAGAGAGAATTCCCTGAGGAGCTCGCAGAGAAATTCTCGGAGGAGCTTCTGGTCGAAAATCTATATAAATTCCTGAAGAAGCCTAAATAAATTTCAATTCTGCCGAAATTCCCGGAAGCATTTTCAGAAGAACTGCCGATAGAATTACCGGAATAATTCTCGAAGGAAATCCTAGAGAAATTGGAAATGCCGGTGGAACGCCTGGAAGAATTCCAGGAGGAATTTTCGGAGAAACTCCTGGAGGATCTCCCAGTGAAAATCTTGAAGTTTCCATCGGAATTCTTTCAGGATTTCATTGCTCTGAAAACTACATTCAGGGTGGCCACTCACCCGGGAATCCGGCAAAACCGGGAAAAACACGGGAATTTGAAATCACCGGGAGAAATCCGGGAAAACCCGGGAATTTGAACATGTTACCGGGAATTTCTTCAAACTTACATTCTTTCAAATTTATATTAAATTTATATTCCAAAAGTATATGTTACTTCTTGTAGACCCTCTGTCTATGTCGTGCGCTCCTCGAGTATGATAACGGACAGCAGTCCGTAGACGTGCTGGAAAATCCTGGGTTTTTGAAGCACTAGGTCGACACACATCACTAAAGCAGGTATCGGGTTGGTAACGGCTTTCCCAGAATGGCGTTTTGGAAATCACAAAGGGGTTTTTAAAACAAAAACCGCGAGGTCCTAGATGTCCAGTCTTTTACACTAACTCCTTTTAATTTTCTCTTCTACCAACTTCTATAACTTTTCTCTGCTAGCTTAATAACTTTTTCAGCCTCTCAATTCAACCATTCCTTTTGACAATCACCAGGCTAATGATTTGTCGTTCTTGTGACCCTTGACCCCAAGCCAAGCCTCTGTCCGTTGACACGTTGTCACCCATGAATTCCGCTACATGCTGACCACCCAATTCGCCACCCCCATGGCCGCCCATTCGATGTCTTTCTAGGCGTCCCAGGTGGTGAGTAGCGGTATTACTGTCGTCCTTTCATGGGACAGTGTAGTGTTGGCTGCGTTCGTAAGGTTCGTGGGAGCAGGGATATTTTACACTTAACTACTTACCACGATTATTTTCCTTTTTGACCCTTCCTTCGGAAGTGTCTATAATTTCACTTTGTATGCGTTACGCAGGCGTGTTACGTATTAATCTATCAATAAATCTCTTAAATTATGAAATAAAATGCATCGTATTTGAAACAAATTCACTTTAGTATTGAAAATATAATTATAACAAATACGTTTGATACGAAAATATGCTTATTATTTTGAATTGTTTCAAAGAAACAATTGATTTTAATTGAGGAACAGATAGAAGCATGTACCAAAGAATCTTCTCAGAAAAGCAAAAACGTAAAAATTTAAAGGAATTTCAAAAATTTCTTCAGTGGAAGCTAGATAGCAAATGTGAGCATATTTTGAGACACTAATAGACCAGTTTTATGCATGTATGTGTACGTATGTGTGAAAATTCTGAAATTTACTACCATATAAATCTCACTCATTTTTGAGGTATTTTTTTTTTTTCAAGTTCGTTTATTTGGTAGGCTCAGGCGTGTATAACACTTTACGGAGCCATGGTTCTTTGTGATATATACAATCAATATCATTCAATTTTTCAGTTAGTAAGAGAGGGGTAGAAGCCAGCGTACTCGTGGTGACTCGAGGTTAGTTTACAATGTTTAAGGATGAACAGGGCTAAGGATTTGGTATCAGGAAATTTCAGCTTCTCATCCGGGTATTTGGCGTCAGGGACGATGTGGCGTGTCGTCATGCTCGAGGAATGGTTCGACTGGGAGCATCTTCCGGATGGCAGAGCTATGGTGCTCTACGGAACAGAAAGCAGAGACTAAACACAAAAAAAAACTTTGAAGAAAGAAAAAAAAAAAACTATTAGATTTTGATATCAGAAGCACAAAGAAAACTATAAATGGCCTGCATATAGACCACATCACGATCTCCCAAAACACCTCGAACTTCTCTGAAGGGTTGTTTACCTCGGGCCACTAGGGTATCCAATAATTGCTCTCTGGAGGCGTCATTTTCCGAGCAGGACCAAACTACGTGATCGATGTCATCATAACCGGCTCCGCAGCTACATAAGTTGCTATCGACAAGGTTTATTCTGTACAGATGTGCGTTTAGTGAATAGTGATTAGACATAAGTCTCGACATCATGCGAATGAAGCCTCGACTTAAGTCCTCACCTCTGAACCACGCTCGCCCAGAAACTTTTGGAACTATAGAAAATAGCCACCGTCCAAGTTCGTTGTGTGTCCAATTATTTTGCCAACTTTGAAGAGTACTCTGACGGACTAATGGGAAAAACTCGTTGCTCGAGAATTGTCTATCATAAACCTCTCCTTCCTGTGCGCCCACCTTTTGCCAGCGAGTCTGCCCTCTCATTGCCGTAGATTGAGCAGTGAGAAGGGACCCAAAAAAAGGTAATCTTGAATGATCTTTCGACCAAAACACGCATCTGCTCTCTTATGTTTGTAAGAAAGTAAGATGCGTGCTTAACGGGTTTCATCGACCGGAGTGCCTCGATAGAACTAAGACTATCCGAGAAGATGGAATAATGGTCTACGGGCTGATTGGAAATTATCCCCAAAGCGAAGTTAATTGCTGCCAGCTCAGCAACATAAACCGAACACGGCTCCTGAAGGTGATTGAAGTCACATTGAAAACACCGAAGCCAGTGGATCCGTTAATGCGAGAACCATCAGTGAAATATCTGTTGTTGCAATTGACATGTTCATATTTTTCAGAAAAAAGTGAGGGAATAGATATTTGTCGAAGATGACCTGGTATTCCTTGAATAGCTTTTTTTTTTTGAGGTATTAAACAAGATTAGTTTTACAAAATTAGGCATCCATAAGGCAGAATACATGTTATTTTTGAACGCTATTGAGTTTCATTCCGACCAATGACTGATTTAATTAGTTCTGGATTAATTAATACCGAGGTCTCTGGAAATCTCGACTACAATATATGCTACCGGCGTTACGATAGTTACTAATCATGTTACAATAGCTATTCAATCCGACGAGCGCCTGATAGATATGCAGCAGGACGTACAGCGCGTTATCAAATCGTTTTGTTGTCACTCAACCCATAGCATCCGCCTTTGGGTAGGCAATTATTTTGTCACTTAACATGGTCAATCGCAGTGGGAATCTGAACAGTTTTATCTCGTTTTAAATACTGGAGTCTGGAAATATTTCCTAATGACTAAGGAAGGGTCAAAATCTCACTGTAGGTGGATTATCTGGTTTTTTTTTTGCAATTTACACGAATACAAATCGCGTAAAATCTCACCAATCTTGGACAACACAATATCACTGTTTACAATCGCTAGAACAGGAAATGGACTTCCATACCGTTTCCATTTCTATCCTACATCTTCAAATTGACTATTTTAGCAGTAACTGCTAGAATTGAAAATGATCGGAATGCTAGCTTCCCATATCCAATTAGAATTCCATCAATAGCTTTCTCCTACCACACTGGCAACTCGTGAATCAAGACGAACTTCTGCCCGCCAACCTCACCCAAAAAATATCTATAAAATTCCGCATGAACTAGTGGCAATTGCAGAGGTATATTCGGTTCGCAGTGGGTCAGTGAATACAACATCAATTCCTCCCCTTCCCTAGCAAAACATCTCTTGTTCTCTGTGCAACAACAGCTGATCTGATCATGATCATGGTCAGTCAATAAAGCTCAAGAAGCTCAAGCTCAAGGTTGATTGAAAATGAAGTACTCGCTTGCCTTTTTACAGCAAAAGACTGGTAGAGCAAACAAGCTGTTGGTACTGTTTGACTATCAATGCGAGAAGGCAGAGAAACAATTAGGCATATGAACATTATTTAGATAAAAATGGATAAATGACTCATCAATAAACCATGTTGAAATATTTTTATATTTTTTCCTACATGTGCGGTTTTCGTTATTTTCATAGAGCATGGCCAGAGATGGATAGAGGCTACCTCAGAGCTAGCCACATAGGTTCTAGACCACAATCAATATCTCAAAAAGCTTTTTGAACGAAGCAGCAGTTAGAACTTAAAGTCTTTTTCAGCAGTCTGTTGGAATGTTAGAGCGCAATGCTTATTATAAAATATCTTAATCGATACAAAAGATATTGAACATTGTATATGTATACCAAGAAACTATTCTCTTCGTTCAAATAAAATACATTTTTCACGTAACATGGACTAGAGTGCTCAAAACATTATCAGGTTTTTCCGGGAAAATTTTGGAAAACCTACCGGGAAAACCGGGAAAAACCCGGGAATTTATTTTTTCGGCAAGAGTGGTCACCCTGTACATTGTTGATTTCATTTTCGGTATAATTTCTGTATAAATTTCTGGTGGAATTCCTGGAGGAATTCTTTGAATTTTTCACAAGAAATTATTCGAAACAATTCACGGAAAATTTTATGGAATTTACACAAGAAATTCGTAGATTTTTCGTGAAATTCTCAGGAATGTCTACTGGCAATTCTGCGGAATTTCCACGGAATATTCTTATTCTTAAAAAAACAGCACGAAATTATTTGAATTATTGCAAGGAATTCTGCAGAACTTATAAAGAAGTTCGTGAAGATTTCTTTGGAGTAAATAATGGTGGAATTTTCGGATCAATTCCCGGCAAAATTTATGGTGGAATTCCTGAAGACCCTGCCGAAGAAGTTACTGGAGGAATTCCTAAAGAATCCCCATTAGAATTTCGGATAGAATGCCAGGAGCAATTGTCGAAGGAATTCCTGAAGAAAGCTTGCATATTGATTTTTCTGCCTATTTTATAATAAATATTATTTCAGAGAGGATTTGTTTTCATAAACTTATGGAAGAATGCAGGATGCTTAAAATAATTGTTATAGCCGATTTTATATTCTTTCTGAATACTAAGTTCGTTAATATTTTTTTCACTTTATTTAAAAATATCTGATGAGCAATAAATCACGCATTTTTAAATCCATTATTGTTTTAATCATTATTGTTTCGATTTAGTTTCATGTGTTTTTATAAAACTACTATAAAACTACGATTTAGAAGGCCAAAAAAGTTGGCCCCCCCTTCTCGAAATCCGGGCTACGCCCATGTTGTGTTGACTAGTTGAAGGGGATCGTTGGTTCCTTTTTTTGCCAGTGTATCGGCATATTCGTTTTCATCGATGTTTATATGTACTGGTACCCAGCAGAATTCAGTGCGTCCTGAGTTATTAGGTCAGTTCTTTTTTATGGTCTCAATCCAGGGGTGACTTGGATTTTGATTTTTAATGGCCATCAGAGCACTATTTGAATCGCTGAATATGACCGTTAGGGTAAAGTTCCATGGCTTGGCTTATGGCATATGTTTCGGCGTTGAAGATTAAAAGGTGGTTCAGAAAGTTGATACTGATTTGATGGAGATGCGAGAAGGTTCCGCAACGTGTTCCATGCTTGTTTTTGGATCCGTCTGTGTATTTATGGCGATGATGTCTGTATTTTGACTGTCGTATTTCGATAAAACCATAATAATATCATTCGCAATTACAAAACTTCTTTCCATCGACAGCCTATCGTACCAACGAGGGAAAACCATGGATCCTGCCAGTGGTGAAGAAAGCCGAAGCGGCCATCGTCGCCGACGGTAGCCTGAATCACGAGTACCTTCCCGTACTGGGAATGGATAACGTGACCAACGCTGCCACCACACTACTACTGGGCGACGAATCCGAGGCCATCAAGAGCAAGCGTGCCTTCGGGGTGCAGTGTCTATCGGGAACCGGAGCCCTGCGGGTCGGTGCCGAGTTCCTTTGCCGTATCCTGAAAAGGACTACTTTCTACTATTCCTCGCCAACGTGGGAAAACCATCATAAGGTGTTTGTCTACGCCGGATTTGCCGAACCACGCACCTATCGCTACTGGCACCAAGAGCGGCGTGGAATCGACTTTGAGGGTATGATTGAGGATCTGAAGGGTGCTCCCGAGGGTGCGGTTATCATTCTGCACGCATGTGCGCATAATCCTACCGGTGTGGATCCAACACAAGAGCAGTGGAAGAAAATTGCCGACGTTTGCGAGCAAAAGAAGCTGTTTCCGTTCTTCGATTCGGCCTATCAGGGATTTGCCAGTGGCGACCCCAACAAGGATGCCTTTGCCGTTCGGTACTTTGTAGAACGCGGATTTGAGTTATTCTGTGCGCAAAGTTTTGCGAAGAACTTTGGATTGTACAGTAAGTATCATGATTTTCTTAATATAATCAATTATTAATCAACATAAATATACTCAACAGACGAGCGGATTGGTAATCTTACCATCGTACAGAAGAATGAGTCCACCAAGGCGGCCGTTGCGTCGCAAATTACGTTGCTGATCCGAGGAATGTACTCCAACCCACCTGCATTTGGTAGCCGCATCGTCAATCTTGTGCTAAACGATGCAACTCTGCGAGCCGAATGGATGGAATGCATTAAGACGATGAGTTCGCGCATCATCACCATGCGGAAGGCGCTATATGATGAACTGGTGGCCCTGAAGACTCCTGGAACGTGGGAGCACATCACTCAACAAATCGGAATGTTCTCATACACCGGGCTCAATGGTATGACTGTAGCTGTTAAAAAGTCAAAATATATTTATCAAATGGCATCTTTTTATTTTTTATAGAAAAACAAGTTGATATCCTGATCAAAGAGTTCAGCATCTATCTGCTAAAGACCGGTCGAATCAGCATGTGTGGTTTGACCGAAAATAACGTCAAGTACGTGGCAAAGGCGATCAACGAAGCGGTCACGCGTGCGTCTTCCAAAATTTAGATTTAACTACGGAAAAAAAGTTTCTGCAACTGCAGCATTTCGCTTGTTCGAAGAACATTGATCCTTATTGTTGTGTGATTATGTAAGTCATTTGCAAGGCAAGGTAGCATTAGTTGGTGAGTAGAATGTTAGAATGGAAATTATAAACGGCATTTATCTGTTATTGTTTTGAAAGCAAGAAGAATAAAACATCAAAATAAGCCTACACTACACGTACTCCACTAATACAACAAGGAATGACCAAACTCAAAAGCAAAGCATGTACAAATTTTTTAGTAAATGGAATCGGAAGATCAACAAACGATAATTTTGATAACTTACATTTTTCTACATCACGCAGAAATAATAAACATCATAGATACGTACATATTCCGCAGATAAGGCACTAGCAGGCTTTCAGATGAGACAAATATATAAATGGTCACTATTTAATGCAATTAAACACGTCACAGTTTGTATTACCATAGTTTTGAAGAGCCACACTTGTTCCGTACATATTCGGCTTCTTTGGCCAAGCGATATGGCCGCTTTATTGACGACAAAGGATATGTGTTGTTTAAATGTAAGTTGCGAATCCAGAAGAACTGCCAATTCTTTCACGTAATGCACTCGGTCGATGGTCGTGTCGAGAAGAGAGTAACTAAACCGGATTGGCTCCTTCTTTCGTGAAAAAGTAATTACCGAACATTTCGCCTGGTTGACCACAAGTCAATTCAGAGTACACCAGTTGGCAAACACAATGATTTGGTTTTGGAGGGAGTGGCAATTGAGCAGATGCAAAGAAATATCTTCAGATCGTCCGCAAAGGATAGCCGTGGTCTATCTATTGCATGGTGAACATCGTTAAAGTAAAGCTTAAAAATAAATGGCCCCAAGTGGCTGCCTTGCGGTATACCAGATGAAGCGCGAAAATTATCTGAACTACCGCCCAAAGCAACCACCAGCTGGGGCGTCCGGTCAGATGTGATAGAAAACAATCGAGGAGATTTTCACCGACTCCAGTGGCCTCATTTCGCATCTCCTTTCGGCAGCTCTTTCGTATGACAGTATTTCGTATTAGGCTTTGACATTCACCTCGATAATCACCGAGCGATTGATTCGCTAATGGGTCGTTGCTGGCAGCGGTGGTCACGACATCATCAGGTAGTTGTTCGTCTTCGAACACACTGGCGAATTTAGCTGAAAACAGGTTGCTTATACTTTGTTGAGTGCTTGCAGATTCACTATTGAATATCAGGGACGATGGAAATGCAGTGTCTTTGCGCTTTTCGTTTACGTAGTTCCAAAAGGACTTTGAGTGAGATCTTAGTCGTCGCTGTATCCCTCTTTGGTAGCGTAGGAAATGATAACGACTGATCCGCTCATACTCGTGGTTGAGTCTGACATAGTGGAATTTGAGTGTCAACGTACGGTGTTTCTTCTTGTAATTTCTGAGTGCAGCGCAGCTGTCGATGATGTACACCATGATGATGTGAGAAAAAGTTTCTGCAGCAGAACTAATGTCCACTGGATCAAGAATGTGTTCCCAATCCATATTTGATAGCACTTCGATAATACTGCGATGGTCCGCCTTATGGAAATAGTTCGACACCACGTCTGGGATGTTGATGAAATTACGTCTAAGATTATCTTCGACGGGAATCACTAGAGGGCGGTGAAACTAAGGGTGCGACTTGGGGTGCGACCACTCACGAAGCAAAGGTCCAGAAAGCGATTATTATCGTTAACCTCGCCATTGAATTCAGATAGCGTTGCGATCTGTAGATGTCCAGAAGTATAACTGCTTGAACGTGGAACTTTCAAGATCCGGATGTGTTTTAGATCACGGTTATACTGACGGTATTCTTTCAGGGTATACTGACAAGATCAAGTCTTGTTGAATGTCTAAAACTTACTGCTCTATTTCAGTGAAAGCATGACCATATATATATATCCCCCGCTCTTTAATCATTTGCTCAATTCTCAGAAGAGAAATACTTCTCATAAAACTGATGTCAAACAGGGGTTCTTAACTAGCTATTACAGGATGGAAGATCGCTCTTCCCTCATCGAGCGATTCACAAGGTCACGTGGGTCTTTCGTGATGGCTTTACAGAAAATCATATCGACCACATCTGCGTCAGCCGAAAATGGAAACAGATCCTTCTTGATGTACGGAATAAACGTAGTGCCGATATCGCGTCTGATCATCACCTCATCATCGGCGAATTATGCCCGCGCATTGCCCGGAGTAATCCGCAGGAGGAGAACACCGATTGGAAGATGCCACGGTGAAACGGTTCTTCGTTGAAGCACTGGAGACACGTGCTGCATATATTCCGGCAGCTGGCAGCGTGGAAGACCAATGGACGGCCATCAATAATGCCTTCATCGCCACCAGCGAGAATAATCTGAGCGAACTCCGCACCCAGAGGAAGACTCTCTGGCCGATGAAGGAGAGAGAACCGAAGCAACCGGATACATTCGCCTCCTTCTCGTGATCAGAGGTTGGTAGTAACAAAAATTTGGAATCGGAAGCAGAGCTGGGTCGACCACACCTTAGCGCAGTGGCGGGCCCTCATACAAATCCCGGACAAAACCTGAGATTGCGTTCAAAACTTCAGCACAGAGTAATTTTGAACCCAAGCAACACAACTTGTGTTATAGAAGCTTATAATGCACATATAATACATAATTTAATGTATTCCTTCATGAATACATTACCATTTTTCTTACACTTATAAGCCCAAAAAAGCGCAAAAAATGGCGTCTTATAGAACATAGTTCTTGTCATAAAATATGTTCTTGATTCCATCTGTATAACTAATATTTATGTTATATATGTGCATTATATAGCATGCTATAACATGTGTAGTAATAAAAAGGTTATGAAATGCTTTTTAAATACATAGTAAAATGTTATATATAAGTTATAATTTAAATTATTAATACCTATGAGTTATTGAATCATTCAAAAGTTATAAATGTGCGCTTGAACACCAGTATATCTTTAATCACAATTACGGCACGAGAAAATGACATTTTATTTATTTTATAATTCAATTAAATTAATTGGCAATACATAATGAACACAAAGTTGATTTTCGACAAATTTATTTAAATCATATACAGACAAATAAGCTTGCACTTAGCAGGAAAAGGTTTTTTTTTCTTGCCGTTCGAGTTTTATGGTGTAACATTCCATTATAATTGCAGAAAATTCTTGCGCCATTTGTATACATGAAGAATGCAATCAACAATTTTCATTTATTTACATATATTTTATTGAATATCCGAAAACATGGCAATGGAGTCTTTTTGGGATACATCACAGTACCAATCAAAATGATTGTTACTGATGGTAAAAACAAGTTTCACATTAAAACTGAGTTACTCGATATTTTTTTCTTTAAGGCTCAAGACTCCATCACAATGTTTTGAAAATTAATGACTGTATCGCTTGTTTGTAATAGTGAGGCAATTGGTACGAAAAAGTGCAGCAGCGATAAATAAATTTTGTTTACAACTGGGGTGGGTGGAAATGGGGTGTTAAAAATATGCCAGCTGATGCATAATGTTGCCAGACTTGACGAAATTTTTATTTTATATCATAACACATGTTTACGGTGTATCAAATATATGGGTTTTTACCGGTTAAAATTTTTGTATACACCACTTGGAATGTAACAGAAGCTTACATAACATGTTTAAATATTTATTTTTGGTTTATTTGTTCAATCCGACAAACAGCAATGATTTTTTCCAATAAATAAATCTGGCAACGGTGAAGAGATGATTATTTTCTTGTGTATGCACACCTTTGTTTGCGTGTTGGCGTGGACGTAGCTGGCGTATACGTTGTATTGTTCGGATTGAATGAAGTTGCATCGCGTAGATTTTGTTCTCACCATTTCACTTATTGCGCTAGTAAATTTGAGCCTTCCGCATTTTATTGCATTTGCAATACGGTCGTCAAATTAGTCTCTCACTTCGATTTTTGGAAAGCAGTTTTCGACAGTTTTTGGACGTGAAGTGAATTAATCGGTAGTCAAGATTGAATAAAAAGGTGAAACTCAGTTAGTGAATATGTTTTAGGAGTGATTAAATCAAAGAAACAGTGGGAAAAGATCAAGTGAAAAATCAAGTGCGTGTGTATGTGTTTGCTCCGAACGTTCGGAGTTAGTATGCGTTCGATAAAATTGCGAATGTCGGTCTAGGAAAAAAGCAGTTTTCAGCGTTTTTCCAGCAATTTCTCAGTAATTGTTAGTTTGGATAAGTGAAAAATTAATATGAAAATGTAATGAATATGCTATGGTTGAGGTAAGTCGGCAAATAGCCCCAAAATATTGAATTTAGTTCAAAACTTTATTAGTATTAGTGCGAATTCGAATAAAATCATCGTCATCATCGGATTGATTACGGTTTATAGAGCCTTAATATGGGCTCATAGTGGAAAGTCAACTGAAATCAAAAAGCTCCTAATAGAAAGTTCTAACATAGCTTTTTTGGGAATCCCATTATTTATACATGTTTGTATTAATGTATATACATTACAACAGCCACTTTTCTGGAAGGATAAAAATATATATTTTCCACTCGTGTTTTTGGGGTTCAAGCATAATTTCGAAGCGCTAGGATTAATTTTCAATATCAAATAATGAGATTAGAAGTAACATAGACCTTTGTAGTGCTGAATTGATTGGTAAAACACTATAATATACCACTACTAACAGTTCATTTTTAAAATAAACCTGCCTGTATTAAAAAGGCTAAAATAATTGTTATTTGTTTATTGGTGAAGTGCCACTATTTTTTAGCCGACACTGTATTTTTTCCTTAAAGTTTGAATCATTGCCTTGTTCTGCAAGTATGTTACAACTACGTCCAAAACTAATCACGGATGCATATTTATAACATATTTAACACATGCGATATAGTTATTATGAGTGAGTTATTTTGACATAGTTACAACCGTTCTTAGTAGCTCCAGAATGCAGAAAAAGACGTCATAAAAATTGAAGCGTTTCCAATCAGTAACTAGTTAGCCACGATGTGCCGAGGCTGAGAATGCTAAGATTTTAAACAAGCCATGATTTAGAATATGCTATCAATGTTACCTGGCATTCGTCAACGAAGGGCGGCTAAAACGGTCTCAATCTGTTAAATATAGAACGCGACAGATTTTCAGAAGTTCGGAAGGGTAATCCCTCTGTAATTGACATATTCTAGTCTATGCCCCATCACGAATCTCACACTTATTTTGAAACGAATCAGGTAAAACAATTATATAATTAATTTTATTTATTTTAATATTTATATTTTGCTCTATTTGCTTAATCATTTGAAAAACATTAGAGCATTTATCTTGTGCACGCACAGTTTCATGGCGTAGAGTCTCTTACACAATTTTTCTGACAACATTTTCAGTTGTTTTTTTTTCGTCTTCATACTCTTGCAGAAATGAAAGTGAAAATAAACTTGTTATATATTTGTCAACGAATACATATCAAGTGTGCCGTTGTATTTACATGACATAAATAAAACATTCACATTATTTGTTGTGGTGAATGTTATAATGAAGTCACATATCATTCTTATTGACAAAAATACAACACGGAATAATTTTCCTTAAAAATGGGTTTTCAAACACTTTTAAACCTTTCCTATAACAAAAAAGTTTTTGCTTGTCACCATTATAACCTAAATAAAACAAGTTTTTTATTTTTCTAAAAAATAGATGTTTTTGGTGTTACTTGGGAAACGTTGAATTCATTTTGAGGTTAAAATGGTGATCTGACATACTGGATACTGACTGACTTGATGGGCTACAGCTCTTCGATGAACCTACGCCGAATGGAGTATCCTTCTCCACTGGACTCGATCCTGGGCCAATCGCTTCCAGTCGCCCTGAACATTGAGCGCCGTCAGGTCCTCTTCAACTGCAAAAAGCCATCGTGTACGCGGCTTTCCACGAAGCCTGCGGCCTCTTCCGGGTTCTCTACTAAATATTATCTTCGATTGACGTTCTTCCGGCATACGAACAACGTGACCAGCCCACCGTAGTCTGCCGTGTTGTATAAGCTTAATAATATCCAGCCCTTATATACCACCGGAAGAATCAGAGTAGTATACAGCGCGAGTTTTGTTTTCGTTTGCAGACTACGGGACTTAAGCTGGTTACGAAGTCCGTAATAAGCCCTATTTGCAGCTGCAATACGTCTTTTCACCTCGCGGGTAACATCATTATCGCACGTCACTAATGTTCCAAGATACACAAATTCTTCTATCACTTCAAATTTTTCACCATCCAGCACCATTTCGCTACCACCACCACTAATGAACCCACGTTGATTGCCAGCGACCATGTACTTCGTTTTGCTGGTATTGATCGTGAGCCCTCGTCCTCGCTGTCTCCCTCTTAAAAGGCGCAAAAGCCTCTTCCACGGCACGGCGATCAATCTCGATAATATCAATATCGTCCGCAAATTCCAGGAGCATATGCGATCTTGTGATAATGGTACCGCTTCTTTGCACACCAGCTCTCCTAATCGCTCCTTCGAGCGCTATATTGAACAGTAGATTCGAGAGTGCATCACCCTGCTTTTTTCCATCTAAGGTAATTCATTCATTCCGTTTCACTGAATCGTACGCCGCCTTGAAATCAATAAACAGATGATGTGGCTGCAAGTTGTACTCCCGGAATTTATCAAGGATTTGTCGCAGGGTAAACATTTGATCCGTCATTGATCAGCCCTCACGAAAATCTGCTTGGTATTCGCCGACAAAGGACTCTTCAAACGGTCTCATTCTGTTAACAGAATACGGGACATAATTTTGTACGCCGAATTAAGGAGGGTTATTCCTCGGTAATGGGCGCACTCCAGTCTGTGCCCTTTCTTAAAGAGAGGGAAATGAGGCCGTCCAACCAGCTAGCAGGCATTTCCTCGTCTTTCCATAATTCAATAGTTATTTATGTTAAACATATTTTCGCCGATTTCTAAAAAAAAAAGCCTTGCGCCTTTACGGGTTAAGGAGTTTGCCAACGGACGCCGAAGGTTGTCCACCATTTCCGGTCCTCCAAAGTCTTCCACCAGTGCACTCCAACTGCCCGAGGCCTTATTCTTTCTTTTCGCCTTATAGGTTCCGTTTATGTCCTGATGAGGTATACTGAGGTAATGAGGTATACACGACCCATGAGATTCAATACGTTTTAGCACAGGCAGCGAGTAAGTTTTCACGGCAGAGACGGACTTTAATTCTGCGTTGCAGATTGCAATTCCAGGTTTTGTTTTAGCCGGTGTATTGTTTTCATCGAGGTAAGGGTGTTTTTTTTCGGTAGAGGAGCCATTTGTATTAGTGATTGATAAGGGCATAATCTAGAAACAGAAACTATGCAAATGTTCCTTCTGTCTTGTTCTCATCCATTATTTTGTCAGACGAGAGGATGAGATGTTGTGTTCTATAAACTCTGGTTTGTTGCAAATGTCTTTTTCAAGTGCTTCCAGACGACCCCTCCCCATGGCCACTGCGAGTTAGGGGGCCTGCCTAGGATATGGTGGGGTTTGACAGTGGGCTCTGTTAAACCTCTACAAAAAGCTGCATTTGTCTATAAGCAGGCCCTATCAAACCCAGTCAACACATGAACGTATATGGTGTCGTGTAGGATGCTGAAGTGCAGGCAATAGGAGTACTTCTCCACATTTATATATCGTCTCCAATTTAGCATCCTGTATTGCACCATGTGCGATTTTATGTAGACTGGGAAGCGATCGTGTGCCGCTCAAAGCACACAAGCCCAACACGAGTGCCAACCGGCACATCAGGATTAATACCAGTGAGATCCTGATTACGGTATACTGGTCACGGCAAGCGACACACACACGCGCGCGAAAGTAATGCAAAATAAACGGCATGTAAAATGAACGTAAATTTACATTCTTATTTAACCTCAAATAGAGATAAAATAAGGGTTGCTGAATGACATTAGCTTTCCGATTACTATCAATTATTTTCATTTTTAATCCTGTTTCTTTTTTTCTTTTTCTTACGTTAAAAAAATGATGACGTGGGCGCCTAATCCGAAATTCACTTTGAGCGATTGATTGTTTATTTTCGCGAAAAATGAACAATTGAATAAGTTAGGGAAACGCTAATACTGCTGTGTAGGTTGCATAGGTCACATCACTTTCCATGGTGAATCCCGATCTATGTTACTGATTACCCCACCCAACTAACACTACTTCCTTCCCGTGGTAATTGTGGAGATGCAGAGGTATTCTCGGTCTCTAGTAGCAACAATTACCACACACTCACATTCCCTCCCTTTCCCAACTGACTGTAAGGACTTGGCCGGCGCCGTTATTGATCAACATTTTCGAGCTGCTGAAACGTGCACTTCGAGAATAGTTGGTAAATCCCAACCACTATTCACTTGGATCGTAGTGCAATTTGCACCAGTTCTGATCAATCACGGAGTAGCAACCATTGATATGTACAGTCAGTCTAAGCTAAGCTAAGCTAATGTCTTTTTCAAGTGCTTCCGTATCGGAGATATACATCGGATGTTCGTTAGCCTTGGTTCGTTTGGCGCAAAGGGTTTTGGTTTGTCTGCATCATTATTCCCACGTTTCGGTTTTATTCTCGTGGAATAATTCATTGTCTTTTTTTTGCATTGGAAGCAGATGTGGCGGGTGTCTTCTTGTCTGAAATTTTCTGTTTGTTGTACCCTTGAAGGAAAGTGGGGCAAAATCGTCATATGGGGCAAGACAGCCAACGTTAATTATTTTTATTTATTTATTTATTTATTTAAATGTTTTATTTGTCGATGAGCCTTGGGATCGCGGTGACTTACTAAAAAATAAAAATAATTAGAGACATACGCTTAAGAATTACATTGATGTGCAAGAAAAAACATTACATCTTCGAATATCATCATTGTATGTGAACAAACTAATTACATTACTGTATAATAAATATAACAAAACAAGAACAGGATTATTCGTGGAACTGGTTATTTAAAAGCATTGCTTTCAATTTAAATTTAAAACTATTTGGTGGGAGAACTTTTAAATCTTGCTGAAGATCGTTGTACAAACTAATTGCTTTATTCAAGGCAGAGTTTTGACCAAATGTTGTCGTGTTCTGTCTGGTTGATATTAGGCGGTCTCTTCCTCTGGTGCGATGATTGTGTTGCTCGTGGAATCGATTAATTGTTGTATTTGTATAAATATCACTATTTAGGATTCGGTGGACATGTGTGCAAGCTGCGCTGGAATGCACGCTGTTAACGGTCAATATGTTGTGCTGTGAGTGGATGAATGCCGTAGATGTTCTCCGATGATAGCCAAACAAATTCTTTATTGCCTTATTCTGGATAGTTTGTAATGCTTTCAGTGAAGTTTTGCTTGCAGTGCCCCACACTAGTATTCCGTAGGTAAGATGACTATGTGTTATATATGGGACAGTCAGAGATCTGGACAAATAACGTCTTGATTGGACTGAGGTGAAAACAAGAATGCTTTTTATTTTTAGTGTCAAAGTAACATAGATTGCTATGATGAAATAGGCCTTAAGTTTGACCTGCTAACATCTCCCCCTTAGAAAAGATTGTAATCCTCAAACAATGCTGGAAACCTTCGTGTTCCTGATTCCCTTACAATGGAAACTGGAGTTGGTGTGTCTGGAATGTTTGAATTAATTTGGGCAGTTTCTCGTGGTCCATCCGGAGTATTCGGGGGAACATCAGAGGCTTCTAATGCATCAACATTTTCAAGTCCAGTTGATTGGTTGACTCGTACTTCGGGAGCTGTCAATAATTGTTCCATTGGATATACACTGAGTCCAGAAAGCAGCGGTTCATTTTCTAGATTCTGTTGACTGATTTCGACTTCATTTTCAAACACTCCGAATTCATTCAAAAGCGTTAATATTGGTAACTGTTCTTCCTCCGCCATAATTGTGTTGCTAACATGTCTGTGCCTTAGTTGGTTTGTATGCGATCTGATTAGTCCTCTTCTTCTCACGTCGTCAAGAAAAACGTTGTATGTCACACTTCCTTTTTTTCGATTATCTTTCCAGCAGCTCAGTATCGTTTATTGCGTATATGAATTTCTGCGTATACTTCATCACCGGCAGCAAACATCCTTTCTTTGGCTCTATGAGATCTATTAAATTGGTAATTTTGCTTTTGATTAACCTGTAACGACTTGGGTTGTTGTTTTTTTAGATGGTCCAAATTCATTTTGATTTTTCTTCCAAGCATCGCTTCGGCAGGTGATTTTGAATTTTCAATATATTCGTTTGGAGTGTATCTGTACGTGAACAGAAACGTTTGAAGTGCCTTTTCAAATGCATCACATTCCATTTTTGTTATCGCCCTTTTCAATGTATCGACGAACCGTTCTGCTTGTTCGTTCGACTGAGGATGAAATGGTGGAATTTTAATATGTTCTATTCCATTCTTTTCACAAAACTTTGCGAAGGAATTTGAATCAAACTGTGTCCCGTTGTCAGTCACGATAACATCTGGTAATCCAAACCTTGCTATGGTTTCTAAAAGCTTGTTTATAGTGACGGATGATGTCATGGAGTTCGTGCAATATATTTCTGACCACTTGGTGAGAGCGTCGACGATAACCAGAAAAAAATTGCCCTTGTATGGCCCGGCATAGTCCACATGGATACGAGACCATGGTTGTGTAGGAATTGGCCAAGATGAAAGTGTTGTCTTTGTGGGAGACTTGGCTACTGCTGCACAACGGGAGCATCGTCGAACGTAATCTTCTATGTCCGCATCGATGTTTGGCCAATATACGTAGCTGCGTGCTATAGCTTTCATTCGCTCCATCCCAGGATGTCCAGCATGTAGCTGCTTTAAAACTGGTGTACGAAGAACATCTGGAATGACCACTCTATCCGATAACATGACACAATCCCCTGAACTGTATAACGATTCTTGTCGTGCACGATACGATTTCACATCAGGTGCCATATTGGTTGTTGACCATCCAGTTTTGATTTGTTGAAGTACATTCAGAAGTGTTTTATCTTCCTTAGTAGCAGCTACAACCATTTCGTGTGTGATTGGAAGCGAAGAAAGTGATTCGGTTTGGATTATTCTAATGCTGGTCTCCATTCGAGTACTTGCGATAACATATTCCTCTTCAGGTTTAGCATGCTGATTTATGAGTTTTGATAAAAGTCGGCGTATCCAAAGCTTTCCGTTGATTTGAATTCGATTTTGAAATTATACAACAACATAGTTAGCGCCCACCGTTGTAGCCGATTAGCGGTGTGAACCGGAATTCCTTTCTTCGATCCGAAAATGGAAACCAAAGGCTTATGATCTGTCTGCAATGTAAATGGACGTCCAAACAACATTCAATGAAATTTGGTAACGGCAAAAATTAGCGCCAATGCCTCTTTCTCGCCTTGACTGTATCCAGCTGTAGACACTGGTATCTTGCGTTAAACACTGAAATCTGTCGTCCGAAAATGGTCTTCAGAATTGATACGGTTTGATCGAAATTTTGATCTTTGGGCTTCTTCGGAAGGATATAGCTAATGTACTTTTGATGTGCCACCGTACCAATGTTCCGAAGCAAAAGTCTAACTTTTGCGGCTTCATCCAGGTTTTTTGCATCTTCATGAAAAGTCTTCATACCTTGAGAACCACGCTGCAAATGTTACGCCGTTCTCAGGATCGTACATGAACTCTGTGATTCCACTGGACAGAGACTCGATAATAAACTCCTGATTGTTGTTCCTCTGGGTCGAAAACGTGGATTGTTGGCTTGATGAACTTCCATTGTCTTGACCAGCGGATGATTGATTTTCCATCAGTTTATCGAGAATCCGTTGTTGATTCTGAATAATATCCAGAAGCGATTTTTGAAACTCTGGATTCATCTTGAAATTAAAAATCTTTGAATTTCCGTAATCCTCGTCGCCAAAACTGTTATATATGGGACAGTCAGAGATCTGGACAAATAACGTCTTGATTGGACTGAGGTGAAAACAAGAATGCTTTTCATTTTTAGTGTCAAAGTAACATAGATTGCTATGATGTAATAGGCCTTAAGTTTGGCCTGCTAACACTATGAAATAGAGAGAAGTACAGATTTCGTTTCATTGCTAATGGCACAAGATCTGAAATTTTCCTGAAAACACCAGTAATCTGGGCAAGCTTAGAGCTCAGCTTGTTGATGTGTGCATTCCATTTAAGCTGTTCATCTAGAAGTACTCCCAAATATTGGAAAGAGTATACTCTTTCAATTGTGTTATTTCCATATGAAACAACGATATTGCTTGTTCGTGGTACATTGAACAACATGTATTTTGTTTTGAGGATGTTGACCGTGAGCTTGTGCTGATTCATCCACTTACGCAAAACTTCCAGATCTTGGTTGATTAACTGCTGAAGTTTTTCACAGAGTGTTTCATTATATATAAGCACTATATCATCGGCGTACATAAATAGCATTCCGTTCAGATGTAGATCCTTCAAGTTATTAACGTAGCAGTTAAACAACGTTGGGGCTAGCGTGCTACCTTGAACAACTCCAATGTCAATGATACGTTCTGTACTATTGATGCATTTATCGGAGAGGTACTGTTTGCGGTGACAAAGGAAATCTCTAAACCACTTGCAACTATTTCCTCTTACCCCAAGTTCATTCAAACGACGGAGCAGTATTTTTCTGTCACATGTATCGAAAGCTTTACTAAGGTCTAAAAAACGGCAGCAACCTTCTGCTTTTGGTCACATAATGTTTGAATTGTTGAAACGACATCGAACAAAGCTGCTTGAGTGTTAGACTTAGGACGAAATCCGTATTGGTATGGTGAAAGCAAACGATGATGGTCGAGATGTTCCATGAGCTGTTCATTGACGATTCGTTGCAAAATTTTGTCGACTACGCAAGGAATAGAAATGGGTCTAAAGTCCGAGAACTCAGTTGACATAGTACCTTTCGGAATTGCAACTACTTTTGACATTTTTAGAACACTTGGTATTCGAGATTGACGAATCGAAGCATTGATGATGTCGCATATGTTTTCTGACAATTCTTCGTTGAATTCCTTGAAAATTTTAACTTTTATCTCGTCGTAGCCGGTAGATGCTGTTGTTGGGAGTGCTTTGATGATCTTCTTAACTTTCGTTGGGTTCACGATCTTGAGATTGAGGGTGGCGCTAATTTGTTCGTGGAATGGTCCCAATCCTTCATAAGGTACCGAGGTATACGAATTGCTAAATTTTCGCCAACTGTCGCAAAATAGTTCACCTGTCATAAGACGAGTTTGAACAATCCCATTGAATTCCACCACTTAATTGTATCCTGACAGATACGTATTTCGACCTCAACAGTAAGGCCGTCTTCAGTGTCTTGTACTTGACTCGACTCAGTCGAGTCAAGTACAAGACACTGAAGACGGCCTTACTGTTGAGGTCGAAATACGTATCTGTCAGGATACAATTAAGTGGTGGAATTCAATGGGATTGTTCAAACTCGTCTTATGACAGGTGAAAACATTCCACTAAAAAGCTCAAAATAATTTTCTTAGCAAAATAGTTGTTGGCTTCTTCAATTGCACCTAGCTTGGCATCAAAACTATCACACATTCCCGTAATTGAACAGTCACTCTTTTTACTCCCTTTACTGGGCCCTCCTTAGCCGTGCGGTAAGACGCGCGGCTACAAAGCAAGACCATGCTGAGGGTGGCTGGGTTCGATTCCCGGTGCCGGTCTAGGCAATTTTCGGTTTGGAAATTGTCTCGACTTCCCAGGGCAGAAAAAGTATCATCGTGTTAGCCTCATGATATACGAATGCAAAAATGGTAACTTGGGTTAGAAACCTCGCAGTTAATAACTGTGGATGTGCTTAATGAACACTAAGCTGCGAGGCGGCTCTGTCCCAGTGTGGGGATGTAATGCCGATAAGAAGAAGAAGACTAGCTTAATAGTGTCCCAAGTCTTCGATACACTTTGCTTGCTTTGCTCGAATTTAACGGCGTAATACTGTTTCATTTTGCTTCGCTTCAAATTTGTCACTTTTCGGTGTCGAATCGTATTTTCGATCGTTGAGTCATTAGTTATATTGTCGGCGTAGCACCAATTTAGAATTCGGAAGTCCGGACTTCCGAACCGAACTTTCTTCCGAAGTTTTATCTGTCAAACTAATGGATGCGTTGTTTAGCGCATCTTTAGGGGAATCCAGCGCACTACTTCCGAAGTTGGGAAAGTTGCCTGTATCTGGAGAAAAATCCAACTTCGGTATAAAAAGCGGTATAAATTTATTCCGGATACACAATAATGTGGTCCAGGCACGCTTCATACCGGGTCGGAGTGATTTCGCAGAAGTTAAAACCGTTAGAAAGAACCGTATTTGTGTATTTCTGCACTGCGGTGTTTGCTTGCAGTAAATTAATGTTGAAGTCCCCGCATATGATCGTGGTGTTAGATCCGTGCCGAACCAGAAAATCATCCAACAGCTCTAGAAATTTGTCCACAGCTGTAGATAATGTTTGTGGTGGTCTATATATACAAGACAAAACGATTTTCTGTGGGTAACCTACTTCTACGGCGATGATGCTGTTGTATTCATCACAATACGATTCTATAGGTTTCGCATTAATGGTTTTGTGGACAAATATTGCAGCTCCTCCTCCGCGTCTGGATGATCGCGAAGCGAAATAACACTTATAATTTTGAAGTGACATAAACTCATCGATTTCAGTTCTAGACCATGTCTCCGAGATCAGGAGGATTATGACTTAAGTGTGAGCTTTAGTGAGCATTACATTCACATTATTATTGCGAGGGATGGTTAATCCGGTTGTAGGTCAATGCCCAGAATACCAATCCCCAGAATCAGTTCCCCAGAATGGTATTTCCCAGAATTCCATTTACCAGAACGACCAATTCTCTAGAATGATATTCCCCAGAATGTACTATTTCCCCGAAAAGAAATCCCCAGAATGACCCATTCCCCAGAAACCAAAAACCCAGAATGATCCGTTCCCCAGAAAAAAGTATCAGTCTAAAAAACTATGTCTTTCGCTGTCATTTCTATAAATTATAAATACCAGATACTATATTTCTATTCAAAAATACTTATATTGAAGCACGCATTTGCCCGGAATAAGGCAAAACGACATATGCTGTATTCTTTTGAAGCACGCATTTGCCCGAAATGGAGCCCATTTGATTTGTTTGTTAAGGTTCACATATAATACGAAGGAGCAGATAATTCATTATGTTCATTGTTCATATTGGGGGAAGACCATATGGCATAAAACCGTTTGGCATAACGACTTAAATGTCTAAAGGCCGTTTGACATAATTTGTTGGGTACCTCGAGGTCATTTGGCATAATGAACATTTGGCATAATCGTTGAAAAAAGTATCAAATGCAATGGGTCATAAGAATGATTGTATGTCATACCCCAGAAACCCATTGCCCAGAAAGTGATTCCCCAGAAATTAATTCCCCTGAATGCACTATTCCCCAGAAAGCCATTCCCCAGAATACCACAATCCCCAGAAAGACATTTCCCAGAATGCCCCCATCCCCCGAAAGACATTCCCCAGCATACCATACCCCAGAATGCACCATTTTCTAGATTTGACTAAATACCACTAAAAAAATATTAATACTAATTAATACTATATTAATACGTATAATACTAAATATATACTAAATACTCGTTTGACATAATGCCGTTTGGCATAAGTCCGTTTGGTATAAGTGCGTTTGGCATAATGACATTCGGCATAAAGACCATTTGACATAACGATCGTTTGACAAGAAAAATAGTCATAATGATTTTAGGGACATTTAGCATAACGACCATTTGGTATAATGACAATTTGGCATACAAATTGAAAAATTCATAAAAACTCTAGGATTTCTTCCAATCAAATGCGTGCATGCTTCCTCGTTATAAGGAGAAATCGTGAGCTTTAAAAGATGGAATCATCAGGTCATTTATCTTATTCGGTTCGTATGCGTTGAAAAGAAATCATATACATTTCCACTTTTGCGATCTTTTGAAAAATGGATCATCTAGTCTTCTGCCTTCTTTCGGAAAAAGGCGTACTTTTGAAGCGGTAATTTACTCTTTTGCCCTTTTCAGGGCAAATGCATGCTTTTAAAGAAGTCATCTACTCTTTTGCCTTTTTTAGGGCAAATGCATACTTTTAAAGAAGGAGTAATCTACTCTTTTGCTTCATCCCGGACAAATGCGTACTTTTTAAAGAAGGAGTCATCTACTATTTAGCCTTATTCTGGGCAAATGCATACTTTTGAAGAAGGAGTTATCTACTCTTTTGCATTATCCGGGCAAAAGCGTACTTTAAAAAAATGAGTCATTTACTCTTTTGCCTTATTCCGGGCGAATGTATACTTTTAAAGTAATTATCTACTCGTTTGCCTTTTTTTCCGGGCAAACGCATACTTTTAAAGAAGGAGTCATCTACTTCTAAGAATGGAAATCATATATTCTTATGACCCATTGCATTTGATACTTTTTTCAACGATTATGCCAAATGTTCATTATGCCAAATGACCTCGAGGTACCCAACAAATTATGTCAAACGGCCTTTAGACATTTAAGTCGTTATGCCAAACGGTTTTATGCCATATGGTCTTCCCCCAATATGAACAATGAACATAATGAATTATCTGCTCCTTCGTATTATATGTGAACCTTAACAAACAAATCAAATGGGCTCCATTTCGGGCAAATGCGTGCTTCAAAAGAATACAGCATATGTCGTTTTGCCTTATTCCGGGCAAATGCGTGCTTCAATATAAGTATTTTTGAATAGAAATATAGTATCTGGTATTTATAATTTATAGAAATGACAGCGAAAGACATAGTTTTTTAGACTGATACTTTTTTCTGGGGAACGGATCATTCTGGGTTTTTGGTTTCTGGGGAATGGGTCATTCTGGGGATTTCTTTTCGGGGAAATAGTACATTCTGGGGAATATCATTCTAGAGAATTGGTCGTTCTGGTAAATGGAATTCTGGGAAATACCATTCTGGGGAACTGATTCTGGGGATTGGTATTCTGGGCATTGACCTACAACCATAAGAATATATGATTTCCATTCTTAGAAGTAGATGACTCCTTCTTTAAAAGTATGCGTTTGCCCGGAAAAAAGGCAAACGAGTAGATAATTACTTCTTCAAAAGTATGCATTTGCCCGGAAATAGGCAAAAGAGTAAATGACTCATTTTTTTTAAAGTACGCATTTGCCCGGGATAATGCAAAAGAGTAGATAACTCCTTCTTTAAAAGTATACATTCGCCCGGAATAAGGCAAATAGTAGATGACTCCTTCTCTAAAAGTACGCATTTGCCCGGGATGAAGCAAAAGAGTAGATTACTCCTTCTTTAAAAGTATGCATTTACCCTAAAAAGGCAAAAGAGTAGATGACTTCTTTAAAAGCATGCATTTGCCCTGAAAAGGGCAAAAGAGTAAATGACCGCTTCAAAAGTACGCCTTTTTCCGAAAGAAGGCAGAAGACTAGATGATCCATTTTTAAAAGATCGCAAAAGTCGAAATGTATATGATTTCTTTTCAACGCATACGAACCGAATAAGATAAATGACCTGATGATTCCATCTTTAAAGCTCACGATTTCTCCTTATAACGAGGAAGCATGCACGCATTTGATTGGAAGAAATCCTAGAGTTTTTATGAATTTTTCAATTTGTATGCCAAATTGTCATTATACCAAATGGTCGTTATGCTAAATGTCCCTAAAATCATTATGACTATTTTTCTTGTCAAACGATCGTTATGTCAAATGATCTTTATGCCGAATGTCATTATGCCAAACGCACTTATACCAAACGGACTTATGCCAAACGGCATTATGTCAAACGAGTATTTAGTATATATTTAGTATTATACGTATTAATATAGTATTAATTAGTATTAATATTTTTTTAGTGGTATTTAGTCAAATCTAGAAAATGGTGCATTCTGGGGTATGGTATGCTGGGGAATGTCTTTCGGGGGATGGGGGCATTCTGGGAAATGTCTTTCTGGGGATTGTGGTATTCTGGGGAATGGCTTTCTGGGGAATAGTGCATTCAGGGGAATTAATTTCTGGGGAATCACTTTCTGGGCAATGGGTTTCTGGGGTATGACATACAATCGTTAATCCATATATATATATATAGAAAACTCAATGTTTGTATGTTTGTATGTATGTTTGAATGTATGTTCCAGCATAACTTCTGATCCCATTGACCGATTTAATCAAAATTTGGAACACAAGTTCTTTATCTTAAGGAGACGACGTTATGGATGCTCTTCGTAAAAGGGGGAGGGTGTGGGGGGAGGGGTATTGTTTAGTTATCGATCAACTCAAGGTTACTTCTGAACCTCTTGGCCGATTTCAACCAAATTTTAAACACACATTCTTTATCTTAAGAAGACGACGATAGGGGGCTAGGGATGCTCTTTGGAAAAGAAGGAGGGTGTGGGGGGCAGGGGTATTGCTTAGTTATTGATCAACTCAGTGTACTTTTTGAACCCCTTGGCCGATTTCAACCAAATTTGGAACACACATTCTTTATCTTTAGGTGACGAAGATAGGAGGGTTAGGAATACTCTTTGGAAAAGGGGGAGGGTGTAGGGGGAGGGGTATTGCTAAGTTATCAATCAACTCAGTGTACATTTTGAACCCCTTGGCCGATTTCAATCAAATTTGGAACACACCTTCTGTATCTTGAGACGACGATAGGGGGGCTAGGGAGGCTTTTTTTAAAAAAGGGGGAGGGTGTGGGGGGAGGAGTATTGTTTAGTTATTGATCAACTCAGTGTAACTTCTGAACCCCTTGGCCGATTTCAACCAAATTTGGAACACACATTCTTTATCTTAAGGAGACGATGATAGGGAGGTTAGATATGCTTTTTTGGAAAAAGGGGGAGGGTGTGTTGAGGGGTGTATTGCTTAGAAATTTATCAACTCAGTTTTGAACGCCTTGGTCGATTTCAACTAAATTTTGAACACACATCTTAGGGAGACGATGATAGGGGGGTTAGGGATGCTTTTTGGAAAAAAAGGGAAAGGTGTGGGGGGAGAGATATTGTTTAGCAATCGATCAACTCAATGTAAGTCTTGAACCCAATGACCGATTTGAACCAAATTTGTATAAAATGATGTCTGTCCTAAGAAAACAATTTTAGTGTGAGAAAAGGGTATTGTTTAGTTATCGATCAATTCAGCATAACTTTTGAACCTATAGGGTGCTTGGTGGCCTTGTGTCACTGCTTCTGCCTCATAAGCAGGAGATTAAGGGTTTGATCCCTGGCCCTTTCCAATTTCCTATTAGATAATTTCGTTAATCATATAACTCAATCTCTTTGCAAATCAAATTCTCATTGCTAGCAAGTATGATTCTAAATATAGAATTGTTATAAAAGCTGCCTGTTACTTAGTAGCAGTAAATAAAATGTAAAAATAGATTGGTATTCATTTGTACCCGCATACGAATGCTATATACGGTCGCTATGCTCGTGCAGGCCTCATACAAGTAAGAATGTGTGAGGTTAATGTGCGGGTAGCGATGGTGTGGTAGACGTGTGCGTGGTATCAGAATCCAATAGCATTCAAATTCTAATTGTAAAAATGAATCCCATTAGAATTCACTTTAATACTTTCTCATTACTCTAGTACTTCTAATTCTCATTCATATATTCCTATCCCATAGATCGCATCACTTACCAAAGTGAATCCAGATAATATATCCCTTCATACTAACACAATATCCTATCCTAAAACTATCGTGGAGATGCAGAGGTATACTCGGTCTCTAGTAGCAACGAGAGTTGAACTAATAATCCTTCCTTCCCTTGATGACCGTAAGGACGTGGCCGGCGCCGTAATTGACTTAGTAAAATGCATTGAATTTCCGAAATTTACACATTGAGAATGATAGCTAAACCCAAGCTCCATTCAATTGGTTCCCTGTGCAATTTCGCAAGTTCTAGGCAATCACGGAGTAGCAACTACGAATTGTACGGTTATCCTGCTCATGCTCATCCTGCTCAATTCAGAATAACTTCTGAACCTATTTACCGATGTCCACCAAATTTGGAACCCATATTCTCTGTTTAAGAAGTCTATATCAGACTGGGTAGGAGTGTCATAGCTGAATGAGAGAGAGGGTATATTTATTAAACGAACAGTTTAGTATACTTTTTATCGCATGGGTCAATTCAAACCAAGGAAATTATTATAGAGAGCCTGGGAGGGACTTTTGGAATTCGGGAGGTTATTGGGGTTGGGTATTTTTTAGAAACCGACTTAATTAAAAATCCCTCTTATTTAGTTCATTCGAGGTTCTTTGACATTGTACAATGCTCCGAAAACAAATTGCCCAAATTCCTCAAAACTAGCAAATCCTCGACAATAATATTTTCCCGGTTATAACATTTCCCCAATAATGACTTTAACAAAAATTATATTTCCCGAAAATGATACTTCCCGATACACATATCCCAGAATATGATATTTCCCTGAAAATGACATATCCGTGAATGAGATCATTCGGCATGAAGGGCATTTGGGATAATTATGAACAGCATTAGAAAAATCTTTCATAGAAAGCATGCATTTGCTGGGTATAAAACAATGACAATTGTAACCTTTTATCGAAATCATGGTTTGCCCAGTTAAAAGCAGTGATTAATGTGTTTCCTTCTGGATGGTGGGTATGATTGCTTCTTTAAAAGTAGGCATTTGCCCGGAATAAGGCAATGGTATGTGTGATCCCTTCTTTAAAAATATACGTTTGCCCGGAATAAGGCATCGGTAGATGTTTTTCCTTCTTTAGAAATAGACGTTTGCCCGGAAAAAGGCTATTCAAACCCACGATCCCTTCTTCAAAATAAGTCAATGTTTCCAAAAGCCTTCCTTTAATCAAATGATCAAGTATCAATGAGTAAATTACCCTGTGGACCAATTGGTTTTATCATTTTCCGATTGTGAAAAAACTGCGAATTATACTGGCAATTCCGGGTACATAAAGCTAGTAATAATATAAAAGGGCTTTACAACTGAAAAACGCACTTTGACAACCTCACTTGTTCTTGTAATATTGACCATCATTAAGATGGTTCAGTTGAAGTTCGAATTGTCTTATAAATTATAAGACAATTCGAACTTCAACTGAACCATCTTAATGATGGTCAATATCAACACCTATTGTCGCATGGTTCTCCCTCTAGAAACAGGTGTACTGTATCTACCATCTTATCTTTTTTCCAGGGATTTGTTCGGTATGCTTTAGCAAAAGTAGACCATACAAAATTGTCAATGTTATAACTAATCGTGGTTATATAGATTGATTTCAACGAATTACACTAATGTTTTAATTAATCGGCAAATTGTTCTTTTTCTATAGTCCTTCAGGCATTGTTCGGACGTGGTATTAAGGTGTTAAGTAAAAAAGTTCTCTGTCAACACTCCTAGACGGTGAAAAACTGGCTAAGTGCCAAAATTCACATTAATGGAGATTAAAATAAAAGAACGCCTAGTGACCGAATTTCGGTATAATAGCACTAGTATAAATTCGTTCAACGAAATGGGTAGGAAGATATGGTGATTCAAACCGTGTATTGTTGCATTATCGTAAAATAAAATAAGCTACAAACTAAGCTGAACATAAGCTGAACAAACTAAAAATAATCATCTTCAAGGAATGTTCCTCTGCGTATTAATGTGGGTTGTAAATACCAATAAATGCTTTTTTTTCAATGCTTGCAACAATCAAAATATTTTTAAAGAAAGTTGAATGATAAAATACAACAAAAATAATGTCAAATGCTTTGAGCGGTTGCCTTATCTAAATGTTTTTCTTACTGAATCAGTAGGACGTAATTCGCTGGGAACAATCCGTACTGATTGTTGCACAATCCTCGCCACCAACCTTCATCAATCTAAAATCGCATTGGTCAGGAAAATTATCGAAAAAAAAAAATGTTGTCTTTTTGGTACTTACCATTTCGATGTGGGTGATCCGATCATCCGGGTCGAACGAAATCTCGTCATCCGCGGCGGCTTGGTAATCGTACAGAGCGACCGCCTGTACGCCCGGATCGTCCGCCGACAGAATAAACTCCTCCGGTTCTCCCTGCTCGGTGGGAGCCACTTCTGTTGAGGCTACTGGCGATTCTATGGGAGCGGGTTCTGGCGTTGGTTCCGGTTCGATTGTAACCGATTGACTCCTGGCAACCGCAGCCTGAGAGGGTGCTGGCTCTTCCACAACCACTGCCGTTGCTGGAGGTGGTGATGTTGGTGGAGGTTGCTCCACTCGTTGAGCTGCAGGAACTGCATTTGTTGGGATTACATCCGGTTGGACTACCGGACGGGATTCCTCCTTTGGCAGTACGATCTGTTCCTTCTGTTCGGATAATGAGATTAATTTGGTGATTCAATTTCTAAGTATCATAGACCCATACCCTAGCGCTGTCTGCTGTTGTGTCGGGTTGTTTATTGAAGTTGCTGATGGCGTTTCCAACGCCTTGCTCTCGACCCGTATTGATGGGACCCTTTCGTTCCGGTTTTTTAGGCTCCACATTTTCGTTCACGTTGTTCTAAAATTTGTTTATTATAATTAGTTGAGATTGACTTAGAACCAAGTAGTGGTAATTACTGCTCGTTTAGCCGCTTCATCTCGATCCTTCTTATCCTTTTCCAAGCGCAATCGCTTTTGCTCTTCTGCCTTTTTTCGTGTTTCCTCTTCGGCTGCCACAGCGAAGTTCTCGAACCGTGCTCGAATGTTTGACGGTTTTGCCGAACCAATATCCGGCTTAGTTTTGGTATAGTTAGTGCCAATTTTGTCCTGTTCCTGGAAACCGAGGGCCGATTTGTCCATTCGATCGCTTTGCACTCCAAACTTTCCGCCAAAGCCCTAAAATGATTGCAAAATATTGTTATTACTCTAAATCTGCCATCAGATTTTTTTTTATTTTATGTAGAAGATCTGCAGGTCAAGTAACCACCACCTTAAGCGCCCGGAAAGGTACCCGAATACCAATTGAAAAACCAGTTCCGAATACTCACAATCTTATGATCGACCTGACTCTCGTGCATTTCTGGTTTCTCGACGTGGTCCCAGCCGAGAGCCGACTTGTCTTTCCTATCGCTTTGGACACCAAATTTGCCGCCGAAACCCTTGAATCAATTATCAATTTACTCGAACGCCGTGTAATATAGTTTAGATTTTGCAATGAACCTAAATGCGCGTGGTTTAACAATTATCTTCACTTTTTTAGAGATCAATACTATTTTGCACTTGAATGTTACGGGTTGGAAAAGGGAACAAGAAGATATAAAGAAGTGTTATATTCGGAACACTGCCGGAATAAGAGACTAGGTTTGATAACTTCTAACTAGTTGCTGTATATTTAGGAGACAAATTTAGAATCCTCGTTCTAGGATTGGGATAATCGGTTGAACGGATTCTTCAATTTCAACTGGAGTTGGTTCTCGTATTGTTTCGGGTTCTTCATTATCTACCTCTTCATTGTCCGAAGAATCACCCATCAGCTTCGTCCCCGAATCCATCTTTTCAAACTGTGGTTCTAGATTTTCAACAGGAGCATCGTTTGTGAACACGAGTCTTGAGCTGATTAGCATGCGATCGTATCGGACAATGTTGGTCTTCAAGGAATACATTCTAGTTTACTGTGCTAATCTTTTCGATAACTGTTGATGGCTACCACCGCCAAGAGTTCGCTCGATGCACTTTTGCATACACAAAATCGCTGTGCCGTAATCTCCTCTGAACTGCTCCGTACTTCTTGTTGAAGGCGTTGTTCTGCTTGTTCCTGTCCTTCCTGATATGGTACGAAATGGTCTCCCGAACATCATCTCTGCTCTGCTACAGATTTGCTGCCTAGGTCGCTGGTTGGCGTAGTACGGCTTCCACAAATGTTTCTCTTCCCGGTATAATTTTATGAAGGCTACTTTTCAGTGTGTCCACAAATCTTTCGACTAGTTCATTTGATTGTGGATGATATGGAGCGATGCAGAGGTGTCGAATACCTTGGCTGGTACAGTAGAAGCTGTGGTATTATGGTAGGTAATTTGCATATATAGTTGGCTTAATTGCACGTCGCTGACGTCTTGATGGATCCGATTTAGACTCCGCGCTGCAATCCGTTCCAAGGTCAAATCCGTATAGTTCATCATCGGTGTCATTGGTAGGTACCGGCGGCTGATTATCTTCATTAATGCTAAATTCTTCATTTGGAACAGTCTCTGTGGCAGGCTCAAGCACCTTTTGAGGTTAGCTACGTTCCGGTCATATGATTTACCTGTAGCTTGGCCTTCAAGTGCAGGAATTTCAAATCGAATCGTTCTACCGTACAGTTATTTCGTGGGGGTTTTACCGGTGATTGAATGAAGCGTAGTGTAGTACATCAGCAAGTAGTAGCGAAGATCCTGCCGCCAGTTTCTTCCGAGTGCGTTGCTGATCTGAAGGCATGTCAGTAGGGACCGGTTTAAGCACTCTACTAATGCGTTCTCTTGCGGCCAATGTGGGGTTAAATGTCTAAGAAAAATTATTTTTATTTTGCTGTATTTATCAAAATCTATACCACGAACTGCTTCGCGTTGTTCAAAGTAATTGATAGTGGATAACCAGGGCGGCTGAATATTTCTTCTAGTCTTTCTACAGTTTCTTTTGCTGTTATTCTTGTCATTATTTCCACTTCCTTATATCGACTATAATAATAGTCGATAACAACAAGCAAACAGGTTACAAATAGCATGGGTCCGAGAAAATTTATGGCCACCTCCACCAACGGCTTGGAGGGTATCTCACGACGGGTATCTCCATGGGTATCTCCATTCCAGGCCACCAAACCCGGTCACGCAGTCGTCGTTTCATCACCGATTCACCCGGGTGACCTTCCTGTGCAAGTTCCAGCATACGTGTTTTCAGACAATCGGATATAACTAGTTTATTCCCTCAACTAAATCTCCGATAAGTCCTAGTTCATGTTTGAAGGGAGTGAAAGATTTAACTTGTTGAGTTTCACAGTCTCCGGTTTTAAGACTACGTTTTACATCCTCTAGCGTAACGTCTGTGCCGGATATTTTTTGACGTAAACTACGGAGAAAGCTCGGATACAGGGTGGAAAATGAAAATTTGTGAAAAATTAAATCATGTGAGATTTCGAACGCTAATAGCGCCTTTATCTTTCGATGGATTTTCTAGATTTATATATCAAACGACTCGAATACTCTCCACCAATTTTCTAATTTTGATCAAACTTTTGATTATTAACGTTAAACTATTGAAAGTTTCAATTCTCACCAAACCCAGTCAAAATTACGGAACCAATTAATCCCGTCCATGCATCCCCAACACGGACATCAGTTTGATGTAAGTTACGGTACTATTGGTCAACCGGCTTATTTTCTCTATGCATAAAAGGCCCTAGTTTCGGGCGCGCTCCGTCGGTAGCAGTGTGTCACCATCGAAGCCGATTGTCGAACGGAGAGCAGACTATAGGTGTCTCGAATAGCGATCCCAGTGACAACGGCTGTCACATCGATGGCGTCGGTGGCTTCATCGATGGTGGTGCAGCGGTGGTTGCTGATAGTGATTGGAGACATAGAAAATAAATTGGTTCTTTTCAGAACCACCATTATATTGGGAAGAAAATAAAGCTGAGTGGAATTTTCCAAAGTGCAACCGCTAGTGTATGAGGCGTTCAGTGAAATTTTCCTACAAGATTTTGACTTCAGGTTTGTAGCTATGAGAGATTCAAAATGCGCATTTGTAGCTCCAAGAGTCAAGTGGACTGTATAAACCGAAGGGCTCAGCGTAAGCTAAATAAAAACGCAACCGCAAACGTGAGCTTCTGAATTTGAACTGATGTATTTCCGCTTTTTACACACTCAACATATTTAGGTTAATAGGGGTAGAAAATAATGCGTTACATAGAGTTTCATTGACACGGAAACAAATATTTGTATGATCAACATCTTCCCGGCCGTTGAAATGACTTAATTTCAAATTTCAGATGTGGTTCTCTCCTCCTCGTCCAGCGGCAACAAGCACAAATACTTCACCGCTCGTTTGATGATCGTGTCCTTGGTCTTCAGAGTAACCACTCGCACGTGGCCGTCCTTCCCTGGATGCAATTCTAAGATACGTGCAAGATTCCACTGAAGTGGTGGAAGATGGGCATCTACGATAAACACCAATGCGCCCACCTTGATACTAGTTGTCGAAGAGTCACGTTGTCTTCGCTGAATTTTTTGAATATAAACTTTTGACCAGGTTCGCCAATACTTCTGCTTCAGGTCCTGCAACACCTGCCATCTAGACAGTCTGCCGTGCTTCATGGCTTCATACGATGGTTCGGATATTGCTTGAAACTCTCTGCCTATCAAAAAATGAGCAGGCGTGATTGCAGTCAAGTCATTTGGATCGTCTGATGATGGCACCAAAGGACGAGAGTTCAACGTAGCCTCAATTTGTGCCAACACTGTCGTCAATTCTTCGTACGAGAGTTTATGATCCGCCAAAATTGGTCGCAGATGAAATTTAGCCGACTTCACCCCAGCCTCCCATATTCCTCCGAAGTGCGGACTACGTGGAGGGATGAAGGACCACTCGATGTTTCGCTCGACGCAAAATACATTAAGCTTTTTCTTATGCATCTCAGTTTCAAAAAGATCGGCCAATTTCGCTAGCTCATTGTTCGCACCGACAAAGTTGGTGGCGTTGTCCGAAAATATTTTCTTGGGTAGACCGCGCCGACTCACAAACCGCTGAAGAGTAGCCAAAATGCGTCTGTCGATAAATTTGACACTGCTTCCAAATGCATAGCCCGTGTAGCCATGCAAACAAAAACGCACACATATCCTTTGGTCATTACACATTTTCGCACAGAGACCGCTGATTTTAACAAAAATGGTCCGGCGAAATCAATCCCTACGTTGGAGAATGGATACGCAGCTTGCACTCTGTATTCCGGCAGGTCTCCCATCAGTTGCGTCGCTTTTTTCGGATTAGAACGGTAACATGGTGTACATTTGTGTACCACGTTTCGAATCAGATTCTTTGCTTGGAGAGGCCAAAATTGTTGTCTTACAACAGCCAGCAACGCTCGCTGACCGATGTGCATGTTGGTCTTATGCAAGTGACGAATAATTGCAACGGTCACAGGGTGTTTGGCAGGCATCAAAAGCTGATGTTTACTGCCATACGGAATTTGAGCGTGTCGAATTCTTCCTCCCACACGCAATGTGTCATCTCTTTCGTCGATGAAAGGGTTCAAGCATTTCAGCGGATACTTGAAGTTCCCTTCTTCCGTCAAGGCTCGAATTTCGTTTTTGAAGCACTCTTTCTGGATCAGTCTCACAATCAGTAACAGTGCACGTTTCATTTCGTCCGCAGTAGGAAATCCCTTCGCAATTTGTCTTCTTCCGTTCCGAATGTAGTCAGTGAAACGAACCACGTAGGCCATGGATCGTTGCATGATGGAAAATCGGCTTATGTTGTCAAACAATTTCAGTCGTTGGCTTTCGGTCGATGTGAAAAGAGTAACTACTCGTAATTCTGGAAGACCTACCTCCGAAACCGGTGATGGTGTATCAATTTGGAAATTCCTTCGCTTCAAGATTTCAGGACCGTTCCACCAAATTCGATGTCCTTGCAGTTGATTCGGTTGAACGCCTCTAGAAATAAGATCGGCAGGGTTCATCTTCGTTGGAATATATCGCCACTCAAACCGGTTGGTCAGCATCTGGATCTCCTTCACTCGATTCCCAACGTAAAGCTTCAACTCATCTGGCGACTTGTTGATCCAACAGAGTACTATCTGAGAATCGCTCCACAGTACAACAGATTCGAACTGTATTTCCATTGCGTCGACCAACTTAACAACAAGACGAGATAACAGAAGAGCCGCCTGTAGCTCCCCACGTGGAGTTGTAATTTCCTTTTTAGTTCCTTGCTTCTTCGGTAATATTCTTGATTTACTACAGACTAATTTCATTTCAGCACTACCATCACGTAACATAGATCGAGTATAGAAACAAGCACCATATGCCAAATCGGACGCGTCAGCGAATCCGTGCAATTCGACACCAATGCAATCCTGACTCAGCACGCAACGAGGAATCTTTAATCCGTTTAATGTCTGTTGTAGTCGTGCTCGGAAATCCTTTCAAAGATCTATCAAGTCCTACTGCAAAGCATCATCCCAATGTAGTTCAAGAAGCCATAATTCCTAATAAACAATTTCGCTGCTGTTAGCACGGGACCAAGAAACCCCAGCGGGTCGAAGATTCTTGAAATTTCACTCAAAAATCTGTCGCTTTGTCAAGCATGAAGACGGTGATGGTTCGGCAAGTCGAAACATGAACACATCAGTGGTAGGATTCCATGCGATTCCAAGCGTTTTCATCAAACAGTTGATAGCCGCATCATCGATCGTAACCAGCCTTTCTCGCTTTTCAACTGGTACCAGCTCCAGCAATTCATTCGAATTCGAACACACTTTGTGTATGCCGAAGCCACCGGCAGTAAGCATACCGGTTATCTGTCGCAGTAGTTCCAATGCTTCATCCAAAGTTGCTGCTCCCGCAAGCATATCGTCGATGTAGAAGGATTTCTTCACAGCTTTAGCAGCAAGTGGATAACGTTCTTCTTCTTCTTCAGCGAGTTGCCTCAATGCCATCGTAGCCAAAAATGGCGAAGACGCAAGTCCGTACGTGACCGTTCTCAAAGAATATACCTTCAGTGGTTCGTCACGGTTACTTCTCCAGAAAATCCGTAGAAAGTCGTCATCCATCTGCACCTGCCGGTACATTTTCGGAATATCTGCGCTGATTGCAAACATGAACGTTCGGAATTTCAAGTGAATGGACACCAAATCGTTCTGCACCGTAGGACCAACCATTTGTGTTTGGTTGACAGATACTCCAGTCGACGATTCTGCCGAACCATCAAATACTACACGAAGTTTTGTAGTTGAGCTGGTTGGCTTTAGCACGCAATGATGAGGCAAATAAAATGCTTTAGTCGGATCTTCACAATGTTTCGAATTCATTTCGACCATATGCCCCAACTCTTCATACTCGTGCATAAATTCAACGTATTGCCGTTTCAAATCGGGATCCTTATCCAGCCTCTTCTCAACGGCCAAAAACCTTTTCCTAGCCATGGTTTCGGAATCGCCCAACTGACCCTTCGCCTCGTTGAAGGGTAGTCGCACGAAAAATCGACCGTTTTCGTCACGCCGATACGTTTCAAGAAAATGCACAACGCATGCATCATCGGATGATTGCTTGTGCACAGTTGCTTCGTCGTAAGCATCAAAATACCAAAATCGTTCAAGTAACTTACCAATGTCGTCGTCAGTTACCATCGTACAGAGCGTACCACCTACACTCAATTGGCTAGTTGGAATCAAACCGCTCACAATCCAACCAAGGGAAGTCTCTTGAACAGCAGGCAAATGGTCTGCCAACTGCAGCTGTCCATGCTTGATTAGCTTAAAGAAAAGTCCTGAACCAATCAGAACATCCACAGGCCCGGGTACGTTGAATCCAGGATCAGCCAACTTGATGTATTTCGGTATGTCCAACTGGGAGGTCTCGAAACGCTGCATGGGAAGTTCACTTGTGATTTTCTTTACAACAAGGAACTCTAAACACGGTGACTCATAATTACTTCCTGTTGACTTGATTCGTGCGTGCACTTTGAACTGAATGCTCATCTGGTTACCACCAATACCGACGATTGTATAGTTTGCCTTTCGCCGTTTCAGCCCAAGCTTGGCAACCATCGCTTCCGTAATGAAGTGCTTGTGTGAAGCAGAATCCAACACAGCCCGGCACTCCATCATCCGCTTCCCAGCACCGTGGACCGAAATAATCGCTGTAGCCAACAACGTATCTTGATCAGCTTCTACGTTCGAGCATAGAACCGATCCGTCATTACCTGTCGTCTCTGTATTCTCAACGGCATCTGCTGGTGGCCTCGGCGCGTTCGCCTTTGATGCACCGCTGTACTGCTGCACTACTGGTTCATCTGAACGCGTATTAGTGGGATGCAGTGACGTATGATGACGTTTGCCACATTGTTTGCACGACCGCTCAGACTTGCATTTTCCCGTGATGTGTCCCCTTTCCAAACAATTGAAGCAGGAACCACTTTTCCGTAACGAGTTATATTTCTCACTCAAGGTCACTTTCTTAAACGCTTCACACTTCCAGAGTTCATGTTCTCCTTTGCAATGCGTACACTTTTCGCTCGTAGTAACCAGACTATGTACTTTAGAGTCTGGTTTTCCAACGGAGCGCACTTGCTTCACTGCTTCTGCTGTCGCCTTGCTACTACGACTTATCTTCTCAAACACTTTGCACCTTTCCTTGAGGAATTCCATCGTCGATCGATAATCCGCCAAATCGTTATCCTTCTGGTGTAACTCCCATGCCTTACGGGTCTCCAGATCGAACTTCTTTGCTAGCACGTTTAGCAGCATCATTTCACCCAAACCTTCCACCGGTAACTCCAGATTTTTCAAAGCGTCGATATTTTTCGCAACCGTATCAATCAGCCTCCGCAATCCAATCGCACTTTCCTTCGTCATAGACGGAATGTTGAATACCGCGTCGATATGCTTGTCTACGATAATCTGTTTGTCTTCGAAACGTTCACGCAGCGTCTCCCAGGCAGCATCATAATCGTTATTGTTTATGATGTCCTGGTCTATCACGCCAGCAGCTGCACCTATCAGAGAGTTGCGCAAATGGTACAACTTTATCGCCGGAGGTTCGTTATCGTAACGAGCCATCACGTTTTCAAACATATTTTTGAACGCGAACCAGTTCTCGAAATTTCCGTCGAAGGTTGGCAATGGAGCCTTCAACGGAGGAACGTATGGGTGATTGTGAACAGGCTGTTCTTGCACCACCGCAGGTGTCGCTTCACTTTTCACTGCCGCATCAATTTTCTTCGTAATTTGCACATACAGCACACTGTACATTTCTTCCACTTCAATGAACCGCATTTCTTCCGCGCACCTCACCTCTTCGCTAGTGTTAAGGTCGTAAACGCGATTTTGAAGGTCACTGTACTCACTGTAGGCACTTTCCAACATTTTCAATTGGAGTTGCAGATAATGCTTGTCTGCCGACTCAGGCCTCTGCACCGCAATTTGAATCCTTGTCAATTTTCTCGCCACCGTTTCCTTCTTCTGTACCAACACATCGAAATCAACTTTATTCTGTCGAACCATTTCCCTCTGATTTTGCTGGTACAGTTGCTCACTCACAGTGAGAACACGCGGCGGATCTGTTTCATTTACATTTCCGGTATTCGTGGCGTCCGCCATATTTTTCTGGTTCTTCTTATTACTTTTCGGAGTATGCGTAGTCGGCGCCATTTTGTTTTTCACGTTTGCACTCCACTCGCGACACGTTCAAACATGTTCCGTATACGCCGATTCGATATCGTTCTATTTCCGTAAACGTTTTACCGTTTCACTTCCCGATTTCGCAATTTCCACGCTAGGAAATGCGATCAATACGAATTTTTGAATTCAACCACACATTCGGCTCGTATGGACCAAAAAATGTAGCTCCAAGAGTCAAGTGGACTGTATAAACCGAAGGGCTCAGCGTAAGCTAAATAAAAACGCAACCGCAAACGTGAGCTTCTGAATTTGAACTGATGTATTTCCGCTTTTTACACACTCAACATATTTAGGTTAATAGGGGTAGAAAATAATGCGTTACATAGAGTTTCATTGACACGGAAACAAATATTTGTATGATCAACAGCATTATTTATCCAAGATGAATTTTCTTCATAGTCCAAGATAATCGCTTGGCAACGACAGATAGTTCAATCTTAACAATGCCGTTGGTAGCAAAATCAAAAGCGCACGTCGGAAGGAGACGCTGCAATAAATTTTCGGTTGGCACGGATTGCGTCTGTAGCGCTTCAGCTATTAATTATCAAATTGGCTGTCTTCGGCGAAAAGTAAAATTTTTTCGAGAGATTTTGACATGCCATACAATAAATTTCTGCAGCGTCACCCTCTGACGCGCACTCGTGATTTAGCTATCGACGGCAACTATCTGCTGATGACAAACCACCCGATTTATTTCCAGTAATGTCCGATTCAATCACAAACAGCAACAACTTGATTGCTACTGACGTCAGCATCAGTCACTCAATAAACTGCCACGGAAATGCTAAAGACGCCAATCATGTGAATACATTTTTACAGCGGCTCTCTTCGACGCGCGCTTGTGATTCTGTTACCGCCGAAAACTATCAACTGATTCTGGGACCGCAGTCCGTGATATCTCGAACCAAGTAGCTCACGCGCGCTGGAAAACAGCTTTCTTGTAGTCAAATAAGAAGGACCATTAGCCCCTCCTCTTTGTTAATCGGTATGGTGCAAATATTATGTGCAAACATAACATTCACCAAAGGGGCGGGGCTACAGCTTTCATTTTCTCTATGCATAAAAAGATTCTCGCTCCGGGCACGCGTGTCATTTGCGTAGAGTGGAAACCACGCTCCGACGGTAGCGGTGAGCCTGCATCGCGGAGGCGATCGTCGGGCGGAGAGCAGACCATAGCGTCGGGTAGCGATCCCAGCGGCAACGGCTGCCGCTGCGATCGCGTTGGTGGCGTCATCGATGGTAAAGCGGCGGTGGTTGCTGATAGTAATTTGAGACATTGAAAATAAACCGGTTCTTTTCAGGACCACCAATATTTTGGGAAGAAAATTAGGCTGAGAGTATTTTCCAAAGTGTCGATGCTAGTGATCGGCAAACTCTTGGCGTCCAATTTAATTTAGGCAATACTCTGAGCTCCGTTATTGGTTGTTAGTGATTTAATATACGCATTATTGGGAGGATTGTAAATACAAAATTTACCCAACACGAACTTTCTTTAAAGTAACAAACATAATCGCTTGGCGTTGGTTGCGGTATCGGGGCTTCAGTTTCGTTTCGAGCAGTGGCTGTCGATAGCAAATGCTGGGTAAAGCGTACTATTGGTCCTTAGTACCTCTCGCGGTCCTTAGCCTCTTACCCAACTATGGTCGAACTATGGTCGTATGCTGACAGGGAAAAAGGGGTTTGCTCCTTTCCGGAGATGCAAATCTTACTGAGCGTTTGTTCTCCATGTTAGGGGCGGCTGATCATCATCCGAGTGCCAGCGAGGGACTCTAAATGAAACTGTGCACCATGACCCACCGGAAATAAGGAGGAATGGTCCTCCGGAAATTTGGGGGTTTGGTGTCAGGCTCTGCAAGCCAGCCTTAAAAACTTACCCAACGAATAATCAACAAGAGAGTGTAGTGGATTATACAAATAACAAAAAGAATAATAAATAAATTCAAGCTCTATCTGGTAAAAGGGCGAATGTCGCAAGAGAGAGTTCTCTTCGTCGACTTCCCCTCTTTTAAATAAAAGTGACAAGCAGAGGATTTTTTGCAGTTTATCACTTCAGAATGCAAGTTTGCATTGTTTTCTATCGTGCTGAGGTGATAAACTGTAAAGAAATCCGTTGCTTGTCACTTTTATTTAAAAGAGGGGAAGTCGGCGAAGAGAATCCTCTCTTGCGACATTCACCCTTATTCCAGACAGAGCTTGAATTAAAGAAAAATATATCTATCTCCTATAGACTTTTATTATTGGAAAATCGGACCTTTTCGATTGTTAGTCTACTTTTCTACACCTCGTACGTTCCACTCTTGATCTTGTTTAGGCGCAAACTTTCTCCCTCATCATTTACCGTTAGGCGTACGTACCCTTCTTCTGTATGCTACTAGAGCGTCGTTGCATACGAATTCGCTGCGACATCAATTCGTTTATTGATGCAACACCTATACATGTTGCAACATTTCTCGCGGTTATAAAAGGATGCAACATCGAAGACCGTGTCATTCCATTGACGATTTTCGGAGCGAGCAGACCAGCAGCCCAGCAGCCAGCCCAGCAGTCATCAGCCAGCCCAGCAGCCAGCTCAGCAGTCATCAGCCAGCCCAGCAAACACCACCCACTAGAAGCAGTTCAGCAGAAGTGGTAGCGAGTTCGGCAGCAGCTTGAATGCTAAGGCCTCGGACCGACGATCAGCGCACCGAGCGATAGGCCTCGGACCGACGATCAGCGCACCGAGTGATAAGCCTCGGACAATCAGCGAACCGAGCGATTGGTCTCGACGGGTGTATCTAACACCTAGTTGCCGTGCCATAGGAGCCTAGAAACCGCAGAAGCGCGTCATATTCTTTCGTTTGACAACAGTACCACTCAGTTCACTCAGTCGGTTCCGGCTACGAACCTTCCGATGTCGGCCCAAGGCAGCGAAATGCTGAGTCACGACAGAGAGTACGGACCGGAACAATCGATTGGAAACTCGATTCGTGGAATCTCACAACTTCATCGGGAGCACACGCATACTCGCCGATGTGTTCAAGGACCATAGATACGGCATCGAACCGCTGCCAGAGGTTTGTTGGAAGGGATCAATGGTGCGAACATTTACAGGTAATCATACCATCTACCAAAGCTGCGACAATATACACGAGCTGGGAACAGCATTCAAAAAGATGGGCAATATGCAAAGGCGCGTGATCGGGTGGTGGCCGATCAATGAAAGAATGTGCAGGTTGAGGATCAAAGGCCGGTTCTTCAACTTCAGCATAATCAACGTCCATAGCCCACACTCCGGAAGCACTGATGATGATAAGGACGCATTCTACGCGCAGCTGGAACGTGAGTACGACAGCTGCCCAAGCCACGACGTCAAAATCATCATAGGAGATTTGAACGCTCAGGTTGGCCAAGAGGAGGAGTTTAGACCGACTATTGGAAAGTTCAGCGCTCACCGGCTGACGAACGAAAACGGCCTACGACTAATTGATTTCGCCGCCTCCAAGAATATGGCCATTCGCAGCACCTACTTCTAACACAGCCTCCCGTATCGGTACACCTGGAGATCACCACTGCAGACAGAATCACAAATCGACCATTGATGATTGATGGACGGCACTTCTCCGACATTATCGACGTCAGGACATATCGTGGCGCTAACATCGACTCTGACCACTATCTGGTGATGGTTAAAGCGTTGCCGGAAGAGGGTGAGCTCGATGGGGCCCCTCTTGAGGACTGCTGGAATACAGTCAAAACAGCCATTAATGACGCAGCGGAGAACAACGTCGGGTATATGGGACGAAGTCGACGGAACGATTGGTTCGACGAAGAGTGCAGACAGATTCTGGAGGAGAAGGACGCAGTGCGGGCGGTCACGCTGCAGCAAGATACCCGGCAGCAGGAGCGGAGACAGCAGACCCGCCTTTTTCAGGAGAAGAAACACCGCCTGGAAGAAGCGGAATGCGAGGAGATGGAACAGCTATGCCGTTCTCAAGAAACACGCAAATTCTACCAGAAGCTAAACGCATCCCGCAAAGGCTTCGTGCCGCGAGCCGTAATGTGCCGGGATTAGGATGGGAGCATTTTGACGGACGAACGTGTGGTGATCGAAAGGTGGAAGCAGCACTACGAGGAACATTTGAACGGCGCTGAGAGTACAGGCAGTGACAGTCAAGGCAGCGGAGGAGATGACTACGTCAGTTCAGCGGACGATGGAAGCCAACCAGCCCCCACCTTGAGGGAAGTTAAGGATGCCATTCAACAGCTAAAGACCAATAAAGCAGCTGCTAAGGATGGTATCGGCGCTGAGCTCATCAAGATGGGCCCGGAAAAGCTGGCCACTTGCCTGCACAAACTGATAGTCAGAATCTGGGAAACCGAACAGCTACCGGAGGAGTGGAAGGAAGGGGTTATATGCCCCATCTACAAGAAAGGCGACAAACTGGAGTGTGAGAACTTTCGAGCGATCACCATCCTTAATGCCGCCTACAAAGTGATATCCCAGATCATCTTCCGTCGTCTGTCACCATTAGTGAACGAGTTCGTGGGAAGTTATCAAGCCGGCTTCGTTGACGGCCGCTCGACAACGGACCAGATCTTTACTGTACGGAAAATCCTTCAAAAATGCCGTGAATACCAGGTCCCAACGCACCATCTGTTCGTTGATTTCAAGGCGGCATACGACAGTATAGACCGCGTAGAGCTATGGAAAATTATGGACGAGAACAGCTTCCCTGGGAAGCTTACCAGACTGATCAAAGTAACGTTGGATGGTGTGCAAAACTGTGTGAAGATTTCGGGCGAACACTCCAGTTCGTTCGAATCGCGCCGGGGACTAAGACAAGGTGATGGACTTTCGTGCCTGTTGTTCAACATTGCGCTAGAAGGTGTCATGCGGAGAGCCGGGTGTAACAGCCGGGGTACGATTTTCAACAGATCCAGTCAATTTATTTGCTTCGCGGATGACATGGACATTGTCGGCCGAACATTTGCAAAGGTGGCAGAACTGTACACCCGCCTGAAACGTGAAGCAACAAAAGCTGGACTGGTGGTGAATGCGTCAAAGACAAAGTACATGCTTGTGGGCGGAACCGAGCGCGACAGGGCCCGCCTGGGAAGCAGTGTTACGATAGATGGGGATACCTTCGAGGTGGTCGAGGAATTCGTCTACCTCGGATCCTTGCTAACGGCTGACAACAACGTTAGTCGTGAAATACGAAGGCGCATCATCTGTGGAAGTCGGGCCTACTACGCTGCCGTCCCAAGCATATCTGTCCCATGTCGATTTTTATCATTTTTGAGTTTTATGCACCAAACGTTCTAATGTATATTTTATTGTGAATTAATAAATACATATAGTTTGTTCGAAAACTTGGCGAAAAAATATCGGGTCATTTTGTCCCATTGTAGAATTTCCAAGCATAACTGTTCCATTGAAACAAATTTCATATAACATGTATTAAATTACTTCGAAGAGGCCAATTTTCATTATCAAATCATTCAGAGAAAGATGAGTTCAGTGCGTGATCTCTCATGTTTCGGACAGCAGAACGATCGCGCGGTCGGCCGAATTATTGTGTTCTGCATTGCGCGGCCGGTAATAAAAATAATCAGTTCAGTGCGTGATCTCTCGTGTTTCGGACAGTAGAACGATCGCGCGGTCGGCCGAATTATTGTGTTCTGCATTGCGCGGCCGGTAATAAAAATAATCAGTTCAGTGCGTGATCTCTCATGTTTCGGACAGCAGAACGATCGCGCGGTCGGCCGAATTATTGTGTTCTGCATTGCGCGGCCGGTGATAAAAATAATCAGTTCAGTGCATGATCTCTCTTGTTTCGGACAGCAGAACGATCGCGCGGTCGGACGAATTATTGTGTTCTGCATTGTGCGGCCGGTAATAAAATTAATCAGTTCAGTGCGTGATCTCTCTTGTTTCGGACAGCAGAACGATCGCGTGGTCGGACGAATTATTGTGTTCTGCATTGCGCGGCCGATAATAAAATTAATCAGTTCAGTGCGTGATCTCTCTTGTTTTGGACAGCAGAACGATCGCGTGGTCGGACGAATTATTGTGTTCTGCATTGCGCGGCCGGTAATAAAATTAATCAGTTCAGTGCGTGATCTCTCTTGTTTCGAAGCGGGCTTGGTAGTCATATGGCTACTGCTTCTGCCTCATACGCAGGAGGTCGTGGGATCAATCCCAGGTCCGTTCCATTCTCCTGCTTTGTATCTTTCTCTTTATTTCTCATGTTCTAGCAATCGCTATAACTGGAAATGGACTTCCATACCGTTTCCATTACTATTCCTATACCTTCAACTTGAGTATTCTAACAGTAATCTGCTAGAATTGGAAATGAACTATAGAGCTCGTTTCCTACATCCAATTAGAAATTCCATCAGTTACCTTCTCCTATCTATCACATTGGCAGCTCGTTAACCAAGACGGACCTCTGCCTCTCCAACCTAACCCAGAAATTCCAACAAATTCCGCATGAACTCGTGGCAAGTGCAGAGGTATATTCGGCTTGCAGTGGGCGAGTGATTGCATCATCATTTCCTCCCCCTTCCCTACATTGACTTGCATTCTGACGTGGCAGGCGCCAGTATGACTTAACAAATGAGATCACCAGTACTTGTACATTGAAGATGTGTGCTAGTCCCAAGCAAACATCTGTTGGTTCCCTGTGCAAGAACAGCTGATCTGGTCATAATGGAGTAGCAACTACGAGCAGTCAATCAAGCTCAAGCTCAAGCTCAAGCTAACTTTAATAATCTCGTAGGCAATGTTCCAGGGATGTGGTAGCAAATCGTCGAAGAATTGCGAAGCAATCTGTCGAGGGATCCCGAAGCAAATTGTTGATGGACTCCGAATTAATCCTCCAGGGATTCCGTAAAGACTCCTCCAGTGATTATGAAGGGATGTTGAAGCAAATCTTCGAGGGATTTCAAAGCAAATTATTGAGGGATTCCAAGAAAAAACGTCGCGAGACTCCGAATTGAATATTAAAGGGATTCTGAAGCAAATCGTTGAATTCTGAAACAGATCATCAAGGAATTTCGAAGCAAATATCCGGACGATTCCAAAACAAATCGTAGAACAACTCCGGAGGAATTCCGAAGCAAATCAACGAGAGATTCTGAAGCGATTCTCCATGAATCTATGGATGGTATTCTCCACAGATTCCAAAGGGTATCCCTCAACGATACCGAAAGTGTGAATTCTTCTGCAGTCAATTCGATGTGTCAAAATCAGGGATTGAATCTCAAAGAGAAAGAGCAAGTCTCTCACTTATCATCTCTGTATATATATATACGATATGTAGCATACCGCGAGAGACTTTTTTCGCAAGCTGTCATGATAGAGGACTGATTCGGGATGTTATACCCCATGATAAATTTCTTTTAGAAAGCTCCAAATGTGAGGAGCACTGGCTCAACTTGTTCTACACAGCTGTGCAGTAACCAACACGAAAGGAGCGAAAACAAAACGGAAATCACCATTTTTCTGTGGGGGCGGGGGGTGCCTATCCGATTCTGTTTTTTCGCAACTGTATACTGCCCTTCTACGCATAATTGTCCCATGTTACGCTTGATGAAAAATCTCAAACTCGAGTCAATTTGTCCCACTGAAAAAATGAAGTTGTTGTCTGATGATAATAGAGGCTAAAAACCGTTCAAATAAGTAGGGACTCGTTTAATGTCCTGGAAAAGTGTAGCCTACCCCAACTAACATTTAATGTCAATGTAAATGTTATTTCAACTCGTCTATACGGCTTCAAGCTGAATATGTGTGCTATACATATGATCAAGAACTTCTATTCAATGCTTCTATTCAGCAAATCTGGCGAATCTATTCAGCTGTTTTTGGCGTGCCTGCACAACTACTTTACAGCATGTTACACAATTTTTTCTCAATCTTTATTAAACCATTTAGTAATATAATTCGCTTCAATAGCGCTTATTCAGATTTTTTAAATCTGTTAAATAAGTTTTATACAGCCACTGAATTCATTTTGATTAAATATTATTTGAGAGGAGAGTAAATTTCGGAGTTTATTCAATGTTTTTTTTTTGTGAAAACTCAAATATCAATTTTGATGCTACCTAGATTCGAACTCCTGATCTCCTGATTCAATGGCCGCTGCTCTGTCATCACCGTCACTTTGACATATGTAAATAACAAAGAAAATTATGGATGTGCTTCTTCGCATACCCTATAGGTTGGTTTACTAACACACTTAAAATAAATCGCAGATTTCTGTGAAATTTCACCGAAATCTCAACAGCAGAACTGTTCGGTGAATAATTTTACAGATTTTCGGTGGTTTTGACAGTTGAACAAAGGAAAAATCGCCGAAAATTTGGTGAAATAATTACCGAACAAATCTGCTGTTGAGATTTCGGTGAATTGAAGCAAAATTCACCGAAATCTGTGAAATGATTTAAGTGTGAACGCAATTTTCAGATTCATGCTGTATAAACGTTAGAAAGAGGCATACATGCTGCTTTCAGCACATAAGCTTAAAAAGTATGCTTTCAGCATTATTTCAACCATTATTCAAACATCTGTTAGCATGTTCTGTGGGCTAACTTTTATGCATCATCAATCGCTGAAATTGTTTTTAGGCAACATTTTCTCGATCTGTATAGATGTTACTCTGCTGTTAATCGTTTAACAGTAGCCGTCATCAGCAATATCGCTTCTAAATGGCTTATTTTCTAACACTATCTGCTAGCATTAATGACAGCGCTTTTGTCAGTTGCTATAAAAGCAGGTGAATACCTCTGTAGCTGCGTTACAGAAATCAATAGCTAATACTCAGCTCCGGCAACAAAAATCAAATGTAAACATTGCGGTTTTGACGTTCCATACTGATAAGCTATTAAAAGGAGCAGTATAAGGTTTAGTTAAACGTTGTGTAATCTTCAAAGATACAGAAGTTGCCTAAAAGCTTCGTTAGTTCATTTATAGCGCCATTACGCTATATTGTTAGTGCTATAACAACAGCGAAAGCATTTTCATTGTGAATGCTACTCACCGTAATATAGGAAGTTGCTAACAAGCAACTTAATTACATACATGAGCTCTTAACCGATAAGCTTTGTTGCTAATTCAAACAGAGCTGTTATATGACTATATGAAAGCTGCATAAACGATAAAAGATGAAATATATTCGGCACAAACTGACTAGCTGATAGATATTTGGGTAATAGTCGAGTTGAAGTTTAAGGGATTATTTGCGGAGACTTTTCTTTTATTCAGCATTGGCTGCTTTTATTTAAATATTATACAGCGAAAGGCTAGAAGTTGAAGCTTTTAGCACCAAAATTGTTAGTTGGGACGCTCATAACATCCCAAAATTATTTGTTAAATTTCATGATCGAATCAATTTTTGAACTGGTGGGACCGGTGGGACAAATTGACTCGAGTTTGGATTTTTTCATCAAAGGTAACATGGGACATTTATGCGTAGAACGGCAGTATACAAGTTTGATAAATTTGTTATCATGGCTTGTTATGATTCGGAACAGTTTTTGCCTCTCTTTTATCGTTGTTCGTTATCTATTGAGAGCGATTTCTGCAAACCCTGGTCAAAATAATACACGCCGAAGCTACGCGGGCGTGCGCACATTGTGTAATACACGCCGGTGTATCTATTAGTTGCACTTACTAAATGCAATTTTAGGGCATCTGTTCTTCTGGATTCCGGTTGGAATACTTCGATGATTCTGAAAAGAATTATTTGGATATTTCAACCTTTCGAATTCTAAAGGGACTTCCTCCCTGATTTTGATGAGAATCCTTATTATCCTGTGGAGATTATCATGCTGCTAGGCAAGCGGAAGTCTGATAAAATATTACTCCAGTCCATGATGATTGACTACATGACTACATTGTTTTTGACTGCTTGGTACTTCGCAAACGATTGCTTTGATTGATATTTTTGTTGCTCTCCGTTGTTGTTCATATCAAGCTTACTTTGATGCTTTCAAATTAATTTTTCCTTTTCATAATTACCACTTAGTGCAATTTCCTGCCACACAGGAATCTTTCTCAGAAATGAAAACCAAGCGCATTTGTCGCCATGATCATTTTTCAAGGCTTCCACAGATCTGAACAATTTATACGAAGTACAAATAACACGTGCCATCGAAGCATTTACCGCTACAAACCACTTCGTGGCGGTCAAATTTTCAAAATTATCAAAGTAGCTTTTTTGCTGCAGGTATGTTTTTCTTGGGCAGATAGTCGCCTTGATAAGTAGATTTTTTAGGCGCGGTACAACATAATGATAGGGTAAATATGGGAGATACCCTTTTTGTCTTCCAACTTTTTCAGTAATTCATTATACTATATGTTGAAAACTGATATCACTGCTAACTAACTTTTAAAATCCTAGGGGGCTAATTTTTATCTAGCGAGTGCTAAGCCCTCCCTAGCCCCCCTTATTTACGCTAATGATTATTCCCCAAAAAGTGAAAGTACAAATAATTCTATTGTATTGAATTTTTGTTCATATCATTTTTTAAATCAAACGGTTGCTCAAGATAAGACGAAACACGTAATGTGGCCTTTCTTTTAAATCACCCGTTTGCTCGGTGCAATGCGAAAAGGGAGACTTTTAAATCACGCAATAGCTCGGGATAATACAGGATAATATTAGAGCTGATGATGCCTTCTTTTAAAGCACGCGTTTGTTCGGAGCAATGCAAAAAAGAAGATCATTTCAATACCATATTTTCAAAACGACTTATCTGCTTTTGTAAACAAAGACGACGTTTTGGCGAAACTGATAGCAGTCCCACGCAAACTAACAACATCAACACATAGGTGAAGGCTTCTACTATCTGTTGGTGGTGCTGGTTTGCGTGGGAGTGTTATCAGATTCGTCAAATCGACGTTTGAATCTTTGCAAAAGCAGCCACAAAAGCAAAATAAGTCGTTTTAAAAATTTGGTATTGATTTCTTCTTTTAAATTACGCGATTGCTCACGATAATGCAAAAGAGTTGATGATGCCTTCTTTTAAAGCATACGTTTGTTCGAAACAATAAAATAGTGGAGATCATTCCTTTTTTTTAAATTACGCGATTGTTCGGGATAATGAAAAATAGTTGATGATGCCTTCTTTAAAGGCACGCGCCTTCTTTATTGTTTATATCAAGAAGTCTATGTTGAAGTCCCGCTTTAAGTCGCGTAAAGAATATGATTATAGAAAACAGGATCATTTTCATTGCGTTATGCCAAACGACTATTATGCCAAATGACCATTATGCCAAACGGCTGTATGCCAAATGACTTTATGCCAAACGGGGTAGCCCCGAGGTGGGCAGACCATGGTGCAAAACGACTTGGCGAGCGTGGGGCGCATTCAAAGATGGAGAGATGCAGCCTCGAACCGTGTATTGTGGCGTCTTCTTCTTCTTCTTCTTCTCTCTAATCGAAACCGTTCATAATGACAGTTTCTGTTTGTGGTCCGGTGACTACGACCATATGACCAGTTGTTATTAGCGCCAGCTGACGTGTTACGGCAGGTGACGGCTAGCTTTTGATGTTCGTTACGTCCTTTTGGTTTATTCGTCATGTGTACTGTTTCTGTTTCTCACAGATTCAACTTAGCTTGTCGGATAAATTTAACTATTTCTTTGTAAAACTCAATATTTTTTGATTTTAATAACTCATGTAGACTATAAAATAGTAACTCGAAATCGAATTTGGATCTTAGTATTCCTAGTTGTGGGCAATGCATTATGAGGTGATCAGCGGTTTCCGGAACACCACACATTTCACATTCGTCGGAAATCAGTATTTTCATTCGCGCCAACCAAGATTTTGAATAATCATGTCCTGTCATCAACCTGTTTAAAACTCTGACGTCCGACCCAGGTAAGTCCTTGTTTGAGTACCACGGTATGTTGCTGAATACTGGTTCGATATCATGAAATTGTTTCCCCTTTTCTACCGAATATTCTTGGTACCATTGATTAGCTTGTTTGTCTTTCAGGGATTTGAACCGAAGGAAAGCATCCTTCACAAAAAGCTTGTTGTTGAACACCGGTGCATCATTTCCCAGGCCTAACTTGGCGAGTGCATCGGCGACTTCGTTTCCTTCAATAGCAACATGACTAGGTATCCACTGAAAGGATGTTCCATACTCCTGAGCGATGTTGAGAATCTCGACGATTAAAGAAGGACCAGCTTTGATTTCCCGTACTGTATCCAACATTAAGCAGGATGACTTCGAATCAGTAAGTAGCACCACATCTTGTATCCTTTGCTCCTGTATGAATGACATGGCTATCCTTATTGCTGTGAGTTCGGCACCCGTGATACTGGTTTCCTCTCGCAGTTTGAAAAAAGTTCTTCTTTTTTGATTTTCCACATAGATACCGACCGCGCATGTTGATTTCTCTTTCGATGCGTCCGTGTAGATCCTCGGTCTCCCCTTGTACTTTCCGTTCAGCAGAAATAACGCTATTTGTTTGAGCCTTATTGGGTTGATGTTACGTTTTGCTGCCATATCCTGCTCCATATTCGGTTCAATATGAACTAAACATGACGCTTGGTAGCTCGTACTGACCATGATATTGTCAAAAATTTCTCTATGTTTTAGGTAGATTTTTTCCATGTATGTATATTTGGAGGATTCAGAATCGTGTACGGTAAGCTCAAGAAGCCCCTTCGCCAAGATATTATTTTGCTCCATGTATCGGGTTATTGCTCTGTTAGTGACGTACTCCTGTCGAATGCTTACTGGCGCTTGTCCGGCCACTGCCAGTAAGGCGTTCAGTGGTGTTGTACGAGTGCATCCAGTTACTTTCCTCAGACATTGATTGTTCGTGACTGCTAATTTGTTCCGATTAGTTTGACTAGCATTGTTATGTATTACACACCCGTATTCCATAACGCTCCTTATTAGTGCTTCATATATTCTGCTCATCACTTGTGGATGGGAACCATTTTTTATTCCAGATATAACCTTAACCATGTTCAGTCGATGCGATAGTTTCTCCTGTAGTTCTCTATTGTGCACTCCGAATCCTAGGCCGCGATCAAAAGTGACTCCAAGATATCGATGCGTCCGAACCATTTCGATCTTCACGTCGTTGATTTTTATGTTTATTTCTCTGTTGCTGTTCAAGAAGGTTATAGCTTTTGTTTTTTCTGGATTTATATGAAAGTCGAGTTCAGAAGCTGCCATTACAAATTTGTCCATGAAGCCCTGTGCTTTATTCTCCAGCTGTTCCAGTGTTTTTGCTCGGATCATAATGGCAAAATCATCTGCATACTGCACCAGAACAACTCCATCTTCTTCGATGTCGTGAAGGCTCGACGTATATATGTTGAATAAAGTCGGTGATAAGACGTCTCCCTGTGGTAGCCCATTATTAATTGTTCTTTTCAGTATCCTGTCCCTCATTTGGAAAGTAATGACTCTATTCTGTAGAAATGAAGCAACCCAATTGGATATTTCCGCTGGGACTTTTAAATTTACCATCTTGGCCAGAAGTTTTTGTGTATTCACTGCGTTGAATGCGTTACTAAGGTCAACGCAAATCATCGTTGTTATCCATTTCTCCCTCTTGTTTTGTTGAACGGTGTTCGTCACGTAAGCCAGTGCTGTGGTAGTCGACAGATTTTTCCTGAAGCCAAAACAAGTTGGCTTAAGTATCCTGTTACTATCCAAATGATGCTGAAGTAGTTCAAGTACTGCTGTATTCGTGAGTTTTGTTAGTGTAGATATCAGTGAGATTGGTCGCTTTCCTTGTGGCGAGGATTGATCCCTGCCTGGTTTCGGTATGGCAACAACTCGTATAACTTTTAGCTCATCCTTTAAGACGCCTCTCATCCACATATCGTTTATGTCACGTATTATGCACTCGGTGACGCTGGGTTGTAAGCATTTCAGAGTTTCGTAGCTGATCCTATCTTCGCCTGGTGCTGATCTGTTCTTCTTGCTGGCAAGAATCCTATCCCATGTTGTCTTATCCATGATGTGATTTTGTGCAACACATAGCGACGGATTGTCTACTTGTGGGTCGTTCTGGCCGAAGTGGGTATCTAAAAATTCCTCTGCCAATTCTTTGTCGTCGAAAAGCACATTGTTCTCTTTTTTGTATGTCCTTTTTCCTGTCATCCTACCTATTCTTAACCATAGTTCCTTGGAGCTTGTGAACGGTGTGATTTCGTCTGCAAAATGTTCAAATTTCTTCTTAACCTCGCTTCTTTTTGCTCTTTGGAAGGTGGCTGCCTTTTTTTTGAATGCTATTAGATTGTCCTGTGTCGAATTCCTATTAAACTCTCTGCGTGCTTCCGTCTTCTTTTGCCACGCTTCGTCGACTTCTTCTGACCACCACATTTTAGGTGCTCTCCTATCCTTTTTCTTATTGGCTTTGAAAATTCTTTTAACCTGTTTCGAAAGATCCTCTACAGTTTGTATTGCCTGTGCGTTCAACTTTGCTATTTGTTCTCCTATTTGCTTCTTATTGTATACGTACTTCACTTTTGCCTTATTCTGCGCTGCTATTTTTGTTTCTATAGTCATGTGATGGCTACCCAAACTGAAATCTAAAACCGCCCATTCCGCATTCAAATAGATGTCTGCTGAACAGAGTGTTATGTCGATTGAAGATGCCTTCCTACCCAGCTGGATTGGTATATACGTACTTGACCCGTTGTTGAGAACGATCAAACCGCTACCGTTGACTGCGTTTAAGAATATTTCGCCCTTACGATCATTGGAATCGTTTCCCCAGATTTGATGATGTGCGTTTATATCGCCTCCAAGGACGACGCGTTTGTAATGGCGCACTGTGTCCATAATTTTGTCGACGTCTTCCCCGAATTTTTCGGCCGGTATTGTTGGACTGATGTACACTGATAGTACCACCAAATCCAGTGACAATATCCGGATACCACAGGCTTGTGTAGAATCTGACAATCCTGGCATTTGGATTTGCTTGTAATTGAAATCTTTATGCAACAGTATGGCTGCTCCCCCGTAATTATCGTGTCGCGAATGACAGATTAGATGATAGTTTGGTATTTGGTACTTATTAGTCTGTACAAGTGTGTAGTCGGTCCATGTTTCTGATAATAGCGCAATTTCGTAGTTTTCTCTTGTTAATGCTCTTTGAATTTCAGATTTGTGTTGAGTCAAACTCTGAACATTACATTGCATAATTTTAAGCCCTAGATCCATTGCAAAAGTTGATTGTGTTGAATGAGTTCTATTATTATTTGAAATGTCTACTTATTTATGAGTTTTGAGTTTACATTCTATTATCCTTGATAGTGTTAGCTAAGTTGAAATATTTTTCAGTACAAGTTTTGAACTTACGTTTGATTTCTTCCGAGTCCTCCAGCTGGTTCAAAAATTCGGTGTAGAACGACATGACTGTCGTCTTCGCGTTTATGCTAGCCGTCATCTCTGCTTTCCGTTTTTCCTCTCTCGAGATGTGTTCCCATCGTTCCTTTTCCGATACTTTGAACGGATTGTTCAAAGCAGTTCCGTTTGCATTGTCTTCCTTCGTGTTATCGTTTTTCGGACTTTCCTCCTTGTTCTTGTTGTCTGTTCGTTGTCTCTTCGCTCCTGCTTTCTTTTTATCGTCCTTGTCTTTGAACAGTTTGACTGCTGGGGTAATTTTTGTTCGTTCCTGGTTAGTTTGTGCCCATTGTTGCCTGAAGTTGCTCGTGACAAACTGCCCTGCTGTTGTCGCAAAGGAGTCAGGTAGACTGGGAAAATCTTCCAGTGTTGATAGTGGTTCATACCTGTTGCTGGTTGTTGGTAGTTGTTCCTTCGCTTCAGCATATGTGATTGTACGTTTGGCCATCAGTCGCTTGATGTTCAGCTGTCGCACCTTTTCTGGACATTTGTCAAATGTCGCAGTGTGCGCTGTAGATTTGCAGAAAGCACATTTTGCAACATTTGCGCAGTTACCAATTTGGTCTGCGTTTTCGTGTTGTAGCGAGCACTTTTCGCATCTCTTCTTTCCCTTGCATTGCGCCGTCCGGTGGTTGAACCTTAGACAGTTTCCGCAGATCACAAGCTTTTGCTCAAATGGGGTGATGCGGCTGGAGCAGCAAAAGAGCTTTACTCTGTCTGGCAGCACATTCGATCGAAACATGACACTTATTCGGTTGGTTGGCACTGGTGCTCCGTCAACAAATCTGTTGAGTCTCCTGACGCTGACAATTGGGACGTCGCATTCTATGTCGTCGGCAATGTCATTGACTGAGATTTCAGCCGGAACCCCAGCGATGACACCCGTAACGCAGACCAGGTGTAGCGGTACATATGCTTTGTACATTCCGATTTTGCCTGCTTGCACATCCGTAACCAATGAGTTGGCCTTTGCATAGCTGTTCAAGTACACCATAATCTTATTACGGCCCACCTGCTTCATATCCACGATATGCTTCCGGTATTGCTCCATTTTCCTCAGTGCCGATCCTACGGAGAACTTATTGATGCGGTCTTCCTTTGTGAGCGGTTCGAAGTAAATCCTGTAGGGTCCTGTGTCGGCCATTGTGTATTGCACGTTGATAGGTTTTTTTCGCTGATCTGTCGCCGACGTTCGGTTATCCGTGTCCTTGCGGCCACGCGTAGCTTGCAGTTCCAGACTTTGGGCACCCGACATCATTTCCATATCCACTTCATTATCTCCCCGTATATCCGGGGGATCGCCTTGGACACTCATTTTTTTTCACTGCCTCGCACGTGCTCTTTTTTCACTTTGCCAGAAACAAAATGGCGTCTAGCGCGTTTCACCGGTTGAATATGGCGTCACCCCAAACCGGCGGTGTTCGGTTATTACTTTCTCCACGAATTATCTCCTTTGCTTTACTATTTAACACTTTTATAACGTTCTTTATCAGGTTAGTTTTCAATATCGAATTTCACGGTAAAGTTTTCGCCAATGGTATGTCGAATTTTTCCACTACGACGAATTTGCACAACCGTTGCCGTTGAAGGCTTTCACTCGAATGGTGGTATTGTGGCGTCAAATTGTTGATTCAGTGTTATCCGTTTAGATGTAAACAAAATAAATGAATGAAGACGGCGCATAGTGATGGGCCCCTATACAAATGCTGGACAAAACCTAATATGTCGCGCGAATTTTCCATCGAATAGTAATTTTGGAACGCTAAATTCATTTTGAGATTAGATTTGCAGGGCTGTTACAAATTAGTCGAATTCCAATCCGCGAAATCCGCGACTGGCAAATTGAAATCCGCGACTGTAGAAACAAATCCGCGACAAACAAAAATATAGTTTCTTACTTCAAAACACGTTTTATAAATGCGAAATTTCAATATTTTTGCTTCTAATCTATTGTCATATTCGTCGATAGAAAAGAAAATGAAAGAACCTTCGCTAATTTATGTAATACCCAAAACTGCATAGTTAACGCTTCAACCATATCACGAGCCACAGAAAAGTGCAGTGTGCAGTGTTGAACTATGCCCGAAAGAAATTAATTTTTTAATGTTTCCGGGAAACCCTCCATTCTAATCGATGTTGTATAGATACATTTAGTTATAAGTTGGTTGGGCAGATGGCAGTCTGTTGTCATAGGTAAATACCAGTCAGACCAAGGGTTATATTTGAATTATATTTTTTAGTACGCTAGTTTTTTTTTTCTAATATCTACCATCGTTTTACAAGGGCATATGGACGCACCAATAATCCGTCCGGCTATTTATTGATCAGTCATTGGATTTTGCACTTCCATCAATCCGCCAGTTAGGAAATAAGACAATTTCTTCAAAAGCAAGCGACATAGCTCTGCAGAGGCCCGAACAAAGCTTGACAAATCTGATTTAAAAGCACTCAGGCGAAATGACACCAGAGGCGGACAGGAACGGTTCTAAGACCTACGAATTTTCAAAAACTTGGATAATGTTCACGACTTGAAAAATGATGTGATTACCACTACGTATGAAATAATGGATGAAATAACACGGCAGACTCGACACGTTGTTCAATTGCCGGAAGAGCATCAAGCAAAGATAACATGCACTAGAGGTACCAAAAGGGACCGTAGGTAGGCTTCATAGTAGGTCGCGTACAGGATGGTGTTTTGCAATTGAAGTGGACCTGAGGGTACTAAACTTCAGTGCGCTTTTTAGCTGTTGGCCCAGGATTAACTGAGTACGTAAGAGTTAATGAATCTATATCGGAGTGAAGCTTAGTAAGCGGAAATAGTTAGATTATGCCCCCACATGTGCAAACTAGTTCGTAAGTGAGTAGTCTCCCAAACGAAGGAGGGACTTGCCAGGATCTAGCGATTAGCCATCTATAGTGAGCATTACAACGCCGTATGTGCTATCCATCGTAGGAGTCTTTTGGAGTCTCAAGGCTCAAGTTCAGTCAGACAGTTTGTTCCAACTAAGTAATCACGAATAAACTCTCAATGGATATAAGAACAGCGATGAATTTTGAAGCACAGGTAATGGAACAAAAACACATTGAACTGAAAAAAAAACTAGCCTACATAAAGTTATTGGAATACATAATAAAACAAAGGACGAATATCAAATGGTTTGAATGATGCGTGCAATAGTGGGAGTCATTAAGCATGATACAAAACTTGATGCAACTGATGGTCGAGCAATGAAAAAAACCTTATCTATCGTTCCACCGACGATATTCGGATTTCTGAATATCGCCCCAACCATTGACATGCGATCTGATTCTTTCTCAACAAAAAGAGAGGTCGAACAATCCACAAGGACTTTCTGTTTGACAGCTGATATTGCCGAGGATGACCATAGCGTGGCATTCCCAACCTAGACCTCAATCCTTCAGCAGCAAGAGACACTCGAGGATGCAGATTAATCAGGTTCCCACCACCCTAGGATAAGGAGTCATGCAAAGCGGCAGGAACCCCAGGATTCTAGTCCTCAGGGAGAAGCGGGAACCCTATCATGCCAATTTTTGGTCTATTTTATTAGTGTTTTTGTGTTTTTTCTCTACCAAATTTTATCCTTACAATAATTTTAATGTGACAATTTTATTTCAAAATAACTGGCGCTTCCTAAATTAATAGGAAGGCCCTTGGTTGGCTCACATTTGGCGGGACCCAAGGTTGGCTTGCGAAAGGAATCCTTCTGATTTCTTTCCTAATTGGTGTTGAACCGAATATTATAAATCAAAAACACATAAATAAAGACAGCTTCGATCAGCTATCAGTTCCGTCCCGTCAGTTGCATGTTGCACAAAAAGTTGTCTAATTCCACGGGGCCGAAACCTATATAAAAGTTCATTTAATCATCATACAATGTTCTGTGAAATTGTTCTGTAGCATACCAACTGCCGTTTTTGCAATTCTGAGGTCAATCGAGCAATCAGAACCAATTTCCAGATCGAATGAGTGACGGAGTTGTATTTTCCTATACATTTTGGCTGAAATCTCCATACAAACTTCAAATCCAATGCGCCAGCTTATGCAACAAGCGATTGAGCTGAAATTTTCAGAGATTCATTTTATCACCCAAAGACACAATCCTGGGGGGTGCCCCGTGGAATTCGACAACATTTTTTTCTCCCCATACTAAGCTGGACCAGTCTAATGTGTAAGTATTAATGGTTGGCCATTGGCGGGACCCAAGGTTGGCTTGCGAAAGGAATCCTTCTGATTCCTTTCCTAATTGGTGTTGAACCGAATATTATAAATCAAAAACACATAAATAAAGACAGCTTCGATCAGCTATCAGTTCCGTCCCGTCAGTTGCATGTGTAAGTATTAATGCATTTGATCCAACTTTATCGTCGACCCTCTATGCAGCGCAAGTAATCATAATTGTAATTCCGAAATTAGTGGCACAAAAGTTCTAGGCAATAAAATAAATAATTCTCGGCATTTCAGTAATCTATAAATGCAATTCGACAGACTTTCTATTAGTCCACTTAAACCAACATCCATACGACTATTGAAAGGTTATTCGAATACCATGTGTTTGGATCTTTGGCGGATTGCTTATTCTGCAAACGCCCAAATAATCGACATGTTGAATTTATCCTAAAATTATCGAAAATCGCGATTTTCGCGAGAGTGTAGTTATAAATCCGCGATTTTCGCGACAATGTTTGAAGGAACCGCGATTTTCGCGACTGAAAGGGTAAATCCGCGACAAATCCGCGAAATTCGCGAAATCCGCGACTGTTGTAACAGCCCTGGATTTGTTATCCGACATATACTTTGCTACTCAAGTACTTCCGGAAGCCCATGACTTAAGGTCTGAAGCAGTAACAACGTCCTCATTCTAACCTTGAAACAGCAAATTTCCAGTTTTGGTGCAATTCACCACACCATCCACCGGAAACAGACAAAAAATAGATTTCAATACATGATGCCAGATCGTTCCGAGTCTTTCCCGAAAAAGGTTAGTCAGATTTTGATTTTCCATACCTATTTGTTAGGGAGACACTTTATAGCATTAGCTTCAACAAGCCATCAAAAATTATTTTTTTAAGTTTCAATCATCAAATTTTTGGAATCAGTTTAATATAGGATTACTGCTCTTGGACTTCATCTCATAGCTCCGATGTTCATCCCACGAAAAACAAGGTAACGAAAAGGTATTTGATTTGTTTCTTATTTTTGTGATTGTTTTCAGCAGTGAGAGCAAAAAGAAACGACGAAATAGGTGCCGTGCCTATTTCTTTTGTTTCGCGATGAGATAAATATATGTTCAGTGAGATGGAAAACGGAGCAGTTGTGAAATGTGCGGAATTGAAAAAAAAATACGAGCTTCGCTTAATAAGCAAAGCAATGTTTGAGGTTTTGTCCGGGTTTTCGCCACTGTGCGCCGTAGCCACAGTAGGTAGCCTTACGAAGAGGATCAACGATTTTCGATCGTCTGATGCCCAGTCTGCGTTGACGTAGGTAACAGTTATTCAGCTGGAATGCTGTTGAGTAATACACGTTGGAGACGGGAATGAGAGTGCTGCCTAAAGATCTTATCTCTTTGCAAACAAGTCGCAAAATAGTCCACCGCTAAATAACACATAATTCATCAAAAAGCTCGCGTACCAACTTACCACTTTATGATCCAGTTGACTCTCATGTTTCTGCACCGTTTCCATGTGATCCCAACCGACCGCCGATTTATCCTGCCGATCCGCTTCCACCCCGAACTTGCCTCCGAATCCCTTGCTGTAATCCTTCTGCGATTCGTGCTTGTCCACCTTCTCAACGTGATCCCACCCCACGGCGGATTTGTCCACCCGATCTGTCTGTACGCCGAACTTCCCCCCGAATCCGGTCACATAGTCCTTCTGGGAGCTGTGCTTCTCCACCTTCTCCTTGTGCTCCCAGGTCGCGGCGCACTTGTCCACCCGGTCCGACTGCACCCCGAACTTCCCGCCGAACCCGGTCGAGTAGTCCTTCTGGGAGGCATGTTTTTCCACCTTCCCCACGTAGTCGTGCCCCAGCGCCGACTTGTCCATCCGATCTTTCTCCACGCCAAATTTTCCGCCGTAGCCGTGGGATGATTTTGGCCCTTCCTTCTGCTTCTTTTCCTTATCCGCCCGCTCGGTTTCCTCCCGCAGCTGCTGCATATCGATGGCCGCAGCACTCCGGCCCGAACCCTCCACCGTTTTTGATCCCCATCGTTGCTCTTGTTCGTTCACATCGTTCACAAAGTCCGGATCGGTCTCCCAGTCGTCATCGCCCTCGGGAGCGAGACCCACGTCGATGTCGCGACCAGCCGTCGATTTCCACATTTCGTTTGGTATTTTCTCTGTAATAATTTTTTTTATCAGCGATTATGGGAGTGGTTCAGGAGTCTTCTTATCTGCTGCTGACTCACCAACAAACTTTGCAATATACTGCAGTCAGATGACGACGAAAAACACAGAGAACTTACACACGACACTTTTAAACACAGCTTGTGACTTCACACTTTTTATATAAAAACATTTATTGCCACCTTTTAAAATATAATTTTTACAATCAAAACATTTCCACTTCTCGGTGCTTTTGCAGGCGATTCATCGGAACAAATTCGGCTTTCGTGTTGACAATCTGGGATGTTTTCGTGGGTGAGCGACACGGTGCGGGCGTTGAGAGAACGTAATGTTAGACTAGAGATGTGAGCAACTACCATGCCGAATAATTATACCAGTTTTTGACAGCGTCTGCTGTCAAAATCAGCTTGTCATGTTATTTTTTCACATCGCCTGATTAGTCGTCGCGGATTTATTTTTACCTTCTCAGTTTTATAGTTGCGAGGAAAATGTTCGAAAAAACCTTGATATTTTTGCTGTTGGGCCTGGGTGCGTTAATTGACACGACCGCGGGCGACGCATCCATCGACGAGTTTGACGAATCCGGACGATACACCATCGAAGGGCGTGTATATCCGCCGGAACTTTTCGGTGGTTCGGATCTTACCTGGCAAATCGATACGCACATTTCCATCAACGGGGGTGAGTACAAAGGGTTCCTCAAGGATGACGGCTCGTTCGTGATCAGTTCGGTTCCGTCCGGGAGCTACGTGGTGGAAATTCTCAACCCGGACTACTATTACGAATCGGTGCGGGTGGAAATCAATCCCAAGGGTAAATTCCGCGCCCGGAAGCTGAACTACGTGCAGCCGTCGCAGGTGGTCCAGGTGCCGTACCCGCTGAAGCTGAAGGCGCTGACGCGGTTCCGGTACTTCCAGCAGCGCGAACAGTGGAAGATCACCGACTTCCTGTTCAATCCGATGGTGCTGATGATGATCCTGCCGCTGCTCATTATGTTGATTCTGCCCAAGATGATGAGCGATCCGGAAACGAAGAAGGAGATGGAGAATCTGAATCTGTCGAAGGTAATTGTTTTTAGAAAGATTTATATTGCAGATTGTGATTCTTATCATTGCTTGGTTGCAGATGACGAACGACATGCCGGAGATCAGCGAGGTGATTACCTCGTTCTTCACCGGTGGAGCCCCGGCTGCAGCTGCGGCACTTAAGGACAGGGAGAAGTCCAAATCCGCTACTAACAAGCAGGGCAAAAAGAAGAACTAGAGATCGAATAGGAGAGGGGACCTCTGCTTTCCTCGGTAGTAGAATAGACTTATGCAGGGGTTCATCGAATTCACTCACCCGACGGATTTTGACATTTGAGCGGGTCGTCTTCTCGAACAAAAGTTCATTTTGCGTTCATTATGCGACCCGCTCAAATGTCATAATTTCTTGGGGGAGTTCATTTCGCGTTAGTCTATAGTGCGGTAGGGTGAATGTTTTCTTCTAACTCCTAGAAATTAATTTGCATTCAATTATTATTTATTTAGGCGACAAGCAAATAACGCCCGTGAGTTGTGGGAGTGAATGAAAAATAAACCAAGAAAATTATTTCATTGATAAATTGTTTATGAACGAAATACCATTTTTTCCAAAATGTTTGAGCTTGATGAATGATGCTCAGATGGTCTCTAATGTGGGGTTTGAGTAAGTTACCATTAGCGTGTGATTAAACATTAACACTTTTGTCAATCGGTGAGCAGCAAGCCATGACTCGGCCTCTTCTCACCAGATCTCTGTGGCATGCACACGCACCCACGGAGAGCTGTACTGTCATCGCATTTCGCTTCGGCCATTTGCGGCCACACATTTTGGCGATCTTGCCAGTTTTTGTTTTTGGATCCTGACGCTGATTTCGAAAGGTGAGTTGAATTCAAGTGGGTAATGTGCCAATGTGTTAAAAAAATTGATGGTAAGTTGGCTTGCATTGCTACAAAGCGCGTCTGGCTGGAGGACCGCTGGAGAACGGATTGTGGTTTGCCAAATCACAAAGCGTGTCTGGAAGACCGCTGGAAAATGGATTGTGGTTTATAAAATGACGAAGCGTGTCTGGAAGACCGCTGGAAAATGGATTATAGTTTGGAAAATAACAAAGTGCGTCTAGAAGACCGCTGGAAAACGGATTGTGGTTTGCAAAATCACAAAGCGTGTTTGGAAGGCCTCTGGAAAAGGGTTTGTGGTTTGGAAAATCACAAAATGCGTCTGGAAGGCCTCTGGAAAATGATTTGTGGTTTGGAACATCATAAAGCGCATCTGCAAGACCACAGAAGATTGATTTTGTGGTTTGGCGCATCTGGGAGACTATTGGGCTTATTCTACGAGTCGAGTGACGTGAGGGGAGTCGATTTTAACAATTCTCACGTGAGGTGACCATGTTATTCAAATGGGGCTATACGACTCTTCTCACGTCATTCGAGCAATCTCACGTCACTCCACTCGTAGAATAAGCCCATATACACGAGGCTGATAATTCGATATAAAGATATTTAGATTGTTGCAATCTGTAGTGTTGCTTAAGATCAATATCATATCACTAGGCACCAATTTGGTATAACATTTAAACGATGCAGTCTATTGACTTCTAAATCGTTGGTCTGCGATTGAAAACCAGTCCACGATGACCACCACCAGTCCACCAGACTTCGATTTTTAAATATTTTCAGTGTTAATCGACAATTTTTTTTTTAAATTATGATTTCAATTTATCATGACGGCCTTTAGGAGGCCAGACGGTGGACCTCAGAAGGAGGGGTGTTGAGGATCATCCTCAGGAATTTGTTCTGCACTCTTAGGAGTGCAATGATCAAAGGGTACACTGCCATCATACGTATATTTGTCCCATGTTTGCTGGGATTTTATATATACATGGGGCAGTTATGCGTATAACGGCAGTACAGTAGTTTCAGCAAAACGTTACACTTCGTCACCGTCTTGTCAACCTGTTGCCTGAAAATAAGCTTGCTGTCGAGGGTCAAGCCAAGCTAGTTGACCTCATTGGCCCATTCCACTGTCGTGCCATTGAGGATGATTTTGCAGTCCTCAGCCGAAACAAGCCTGGGGGATTTTGAGTGGGGGAAGATGATGGTCTGGGTCTTCGCCGCGTTGATACAAATCTTCCAGCTGGTGAAACAATCTGTCAGGACATCCAGGCCTCGTTGGAGTTTTGCCACGAGAGCTCATATAAATCGTCCCCTGTAGACGTGCCTGCAAAGTGCCGCCTTCTTGAGGTTCTGGCATGTCGGAGGTGAACAGGTTGAACAGCAGGGACCCGAGGATACTACCTTGCGGGACGCCTGCGACGATGTCGTGCGCATTAGAACTCGCACCGCTGATTGAGACCCGGAATCTCCAAGCCGACAGATAGTTGCGGATGATTTTCACTAGGTAGCTGGGAAGATTGTAGCTAAGTATTTTGTTCACCAGACCATCATGCCATACATTGTCGAATGCCTTCTCGACATCGAGTAACATCGAACACTACCGCCACCCCCATAATGGCTCGCGAAGTTTTCATAGCTCAGCCAGCAACCTTAATTTGTATTAACATTGCAGCGGAGTTGTGTCTTAGCTCATTTGACAGGAGCGATCGCCCGCAAAAGCGAACGACCGTTAAAAAGTGTGAGACAATCAGAGAGCGCAAGTGTCACGTCGGTTCGTCGGTGGATGTAGGACGTCAATTTTAAAATGCTTATTAAAGCGTTAAAATACATTTTAGACGAAAATTGTTCATTTTTTTTGGGTTAGAAATTTAATTTACTTTTATATAGGTAACACGAAAGTTGAATTATTTTGATTAAAAAAACATGTGTAGATAAGGAGCTTAACATGTAGTTTAAAAAAAATTCTAACCCTATGTATTAAAAAGTTTTCAACATATCACTGTTGATAACATTTTAAAAGCATTTAAAAATATACTTCCTATACTTCACCATGTGACAGTGAAGACGTGATTTCACGCACACGTCCGTCGCCGCTAGATGGCAGCAGCGCGGCTGCGCCAAAGCGAATTACATACACTCTGGGGGCCACAACGATTTTTTTTATTGCTTACCGGAATTTATGGGTAAACATGAGAACTAAACTATTAACTTTAAATTATTTCAATAGTATTTATTGAATTCATTAAATTATACAATTTTAGCAAAAGCGAACATTAACTCGACGACACGAATTCAAAATTTCAAAGATCTTAGAATCTCCTCAGCGAACTAAAAGGCTAGTTACAATTGCTTATTTGAATCTCCCTTCATGCCCGATCCGGAAGCACCAGTTACAGTTTCTCCAAACAGTCGGCCAGCTTGGACAACTGTCGGGCCTTTTTCTTGCTCTTCCTTCTCTGCGCCTTGTGGCGCCCCACGCGCTTGACCCCGTTCCAGTGCTTCTCCTTGAACTTCTCCGCCACCGTCTGCTGGTCCTCCTCCGTCAGCTCACTAACCTTGATGGTCGGGATCTTGGAGTGCATCTTTTCCCGATCGGCCTGAATCCGCGCGACCACGTCCTCCTCGCTGTCCGACGCTTCCGAGTCTGATTTCAATAGCTTCTTAGGCTTTTTGGGTTTTTCCGGTGGCACTTCGTGGCTCACCATTTGGCGCAGCAGCTCATTGTTGAGTTTTTGTTCCTTTTTGTAGTCCTTCCTGTACTTCGCCGACGGATCCATCGATTGGTCTTGCTCATCGTCTTCATGGGCTTTTCCCCTTTTCTTCTTCTTTTTCTTATCTTTCCGTTTTATGACCACCGAATTGTGATCAAGTTTTCGAATCTTTTCGCTCAGAACATCCAACTCTTCTTCAATGCTTGGCCCGGGATCTGGTTCATGGCCATCGTCCTCTGGCAAAGCATCAAACAATCCCATCGACTCGCTTAGCTCATCCACCAGCTCGCTTTCCATCCGATGCTCCTCTTTAGCCTTCTTTTTGTTCTTTTTCACCACGTAATTGGCATTGTGGATCATATCTTTCAGATTATCTTCCTCCTCTTCTTGATGTGTTTCTATCCACCGTTCCTCGTTGCGCTTTTTCTTCTTAGATTTTTTACGTTTTTGCACCTGCTGCCAGTCGTTGCTTTTGATGACTTTCTCGAACGATTTGGACTCCAGCTCTTGCAGGAGTTTGGTGTTCTGTGCTTCGATGCGAGCCAACTTCCCGGTTAGGTTTAATCCATGGCGCGCTCCTTTGTGCGCAGTCCGGCCTCCACAAGCCGCAAACAGTTCCTCGTCCGTTAGAACCCTTGCCGGCTTAAACTCGATGTCTTCGGTATGCACATGGCCTTCGATGTCTTCCTCTCGGCCGACATTCGTCAACAAAGTGGACGCCTTGAGGAAACCACCGTAGTTGGCCTTCCCATCGACCGTTTTCTGTTTCAGCTTCTTGACCGAGTAGCTTTTGTTGGAGATCTCCACGGCATCTTTCTCTTTTTGGGAGATTTTGCCCGACGGACCGACCTCGATATTGTTGGCTGCCTCGTTGAACACTCGATCCCACCAGTTGTTGGTGAGGTCTTTGGCCTGGTCCGAACCAAGGCCGGAACTATTGAATTTGAAACTGGCCTTGATCGGTTTCACAATACCATCGGAGTTTTTGCCCAATCCGTCGCCTGTGCAAAAAAGGGTTCATGTTAGTAAGTCACTTAACTCTATTTTTGCCGAGTGATCAGGTTTTGAGATACAAAAGCAATGCAAATTGGCAGTGGCGCAAACACCAAATTAAATTTTATTCTTACATTGTTGAAAAGTGACTAACTTGTACTGGATGAACCAATAAATTATTTCAAAAATAAAAACTACAACTACAACTTTGTTGTACGAGAAAAGCAAAAAAATGTAAAAAAAAAGTCATAAACTTACCTTCCCTCCAGCCGTACTTGTGCAGTATATTTTTGGCAAAATCCATTTTGATAAAACAGAAATGGCACCGCTATTGCTTCTGCTGTAGTACCACGATTGTATATAAGGAGGAATATTCATAGGAATTTGAAATGAACAAAAAGATTTTGCGATAATTCTGAGGAACGCGTGGTTTTTGTCAGTCCGTAGCCATTGTTTTGATTGCTCGATTGTGACGAGTCTCGAAACAAAAGAAAAATGTCAAATAAGAAATAATATCGGTTTACATCTTTGATTATGCAAGATTTTTTTCATTTTTTGCGTTTCCGTGTACGAAATACGAGTGCAGTGCAATGTTTTGATGTCGTAGTTTGGTCCCGAATCCTCCGGATCCTCAAACAGCACCAACAGCACCGCGGATTATAACTCGACAAGCCCGAAAAATAATCTGAAACCAGGGTAACCGATTTGATCAAATACACCCCGAATCTAGCAAAGCCTCCCGAGTGATGTCGCTGTTCCAGCAGCCACGATGGCTCAGGCGGTGGATCCGTCGGCGGATGAATCCCATACCGGTGGATCGGGCTGCCCAGTGGAAGGGTCGGTTAAGTGTACTGTACGCCGTACTGGCGTGGAACGCTATCGGATGGGTTGGCTATATGGTGTTCACCGGCCGGAACGACTGGGCCTTGTATTACGGCGTTAAGTCGGAAGAGGAAGCAAAGATGCCGCAAGGTAAAAGACTTTGACCATAAACAAACAGACGTAACACTTTAAACATTTTGCCACGGAAAATGTCGCCTAAAATATTTTTTGCAATTCCTGATCATAATGCCTAGTTTACAGTTGGCGTTTGAGTAATAAAACGGCCTACTTTTGCATACTAGTGAAATGGGTGCTTTAATGAACATTATGCAACTCGAATGGGTTGCATAAAATATATTCCAGCACTTATTTGAGTGCTATAATGGTAAACCAGCATTAGAATAGTAGTTTTATGATCACATTTAGCGTTTTGTGTTTAAATAGTGTTTAAATGATTAAAAGTTAAAAAAGCTCAAAAAGGTTTGAATAATAAGCTAATACGCTTTTTCCATTTTATCCGTGACTCTGCATCGAAGCTTAGAACCGGTGTTAGGGCGCAATCGTTAATGTGAACATTTTTATATTCGGTTAGTTACTGCAAATAAATTCTTTTTCGAGTCCCTATAATCAAGCAGGTATCTCAAGCATATTTCATCGTTATATTGCTGCATGATTGAGTGTTTAATTTTGATAAAATATCGAAAACAAAAGTGTGCATAAAAATTGCCTCGCCATAACAAAATAGTGGTAGAGAGTTAACACTGTTGTTTACAGTTTAGAACCTGAGACGAGACCTGCAAAGAGGAAAAAATGTAACTTCAGCTGCTGCCAGTCAACTGCTGTCACGAACTGTCAGGTGCAACCAGCAGCTTTTTGAGTGAAAGTATTGGTATCCCAAATAAAATATTCCACATCATTTTTGTTTTACCAAGACTTTTTTACTTTAACGAGTATTCCAAACCTTCCGTTTAGCTTGTTAATAATCAGTAATAAATCTGTGTTTTGTTTCCGGTATAAAAATCCTTATGAAAATGAATTAACTATTTCGTGAATTGAATACACTTTTATTGTGCTCAGAAGGGTTCACCTGGGGCTTAGGTGAAACAGTCAAGTAAACAGTTGAAACTCGATGGTCAACTGTGATGAAAAGAAGAACAAGTGTCAAAACAAGAGAAAAGAAGCAGCGTCTTTGCAGGTCTCGTCTCAGTTTAGAACCAAATACAGATGTCCCACATGTTGGGGTAGGGATTCAGTGCTCCGCCTTCTCCCCCTGGTTGCACAAACCAGAGTCTATTATATAGAGTTACGCAAAGAGTGAAGCCAAATCTACCTATTGAACTGTCAAATCGTCTACCTATCGAGCAAAGTAAACAAATGATTGTTGGTAAGGCGGAAGTATTGTTATCGCCTGATGATTATTATGGCGAATTAAAACTCATGAATTGAAATGTATTAGATTTGTTCTAGAAACAGCTTCAAAAAACATCAAAACACCCCCCAATAAAGTTGCAACAAGAAACTCACGTGTTTGCACTCTGTAGATGACTTTGGTTATCGAATTAAAAAGCTTTAGAAGTGATCACTCCCGTGAAGTCACTTGAAGGGTTGAACAAAAATGAAAGTTTTCAACATAATAACAAGAGCATCATTCAGAATAAGAGTAAGAAGATCCTCTTTGCGCAACTCTATATAATAGACTCTGGCACAAACTACTGCACTAACATTATGACAAGGGACGTGAATCAGTATCTATAATTAAGATTGTAATTTAAACTAACTCGTACAAAACTGAAGGTGACTGAAGTTTCCAATAAACATGTTCTTTATAAATGTTAAAAAGATTCTGAACATAATGTTATAAGTAAATAAATTGATTTGTTTTTATTTTTACAATTTTTGTACAGCCATAAGATTCGCTAAGCAGCTAAACATACCTAACGCCCAGGTGATGAAGTTTAGTGGTATCACAAAAAAGGATGAATACGAGCTAAAGGACAATGAAGTCATTCGAGCCGGAGATCAACCAAAAGATGTTTCGGACTGAATACTAGGAAAGTTATAGGTAGATGATTTAAATACCAAGGTTAATAATATTAATGTTTTAGTATTGTACACTAGTTCATGTTATTGATCATTCGAAAAGACCCTATATCAAAGAATTTCGGGGGACTACTAAAAGGCTCTTTGAGCTCAACATAATTTTCGTTGCGGGCCTAGTTTTTTTTTAGTTTAGTTTAGTTTATTGAGAATAATCACGTGAACCTTTTACATTAAATGCTTAGGTGAGGTCAAGGAAGCAACCATGTTGAACTATGGACTTTGCAGTAGTGTATTGTACAGCTCGAAAAAAATAACCTTTCGCGTAAAAAAAAATATTTGCTTTACTCAATCGATTCTTTGGCATGTTTAAGGTAATCTTTTCCAAAGAACCCATACATTACCTTTAATAAATCATTTTTAAGTCATAAATCTGTGTAAGTCAAAGAATAAAAGAGTAAACATATTTAGGTATGTATTTTATGTTTGCTACGGTGATTTTGACTTTTGCTATACCTCTGATTTTAAGGCTACCTTAAAGGCCACCTTACACCTCGGGAAAATTTTCCGCCGGATTTTGGTCCCCGTGCATTTTAAATGGGGCCGGGATTTTGATTTTCCGTGCCCAAATCCCGAAAACATCGCATATGCAAAAATACATGGGGAAAAATTCCGCGGACCAAATTCCCGAGGTGTAAGGTGGCCTTAAAGACTACCTTACACCTCGGGACAATTTTCCGCCGGAATTTGGTCCCCGTGTATTTTAAAGGGGTCGGGATTTTGATTTTCCGTGTCCAAATCTCGAATACATCGCATATGCAAAAATGCATGGGAAAAAAAAACCGCGGATCAAATTCCCGAGGTGTGAGGCAACCTTAGGCTGCCTTACACCTCAGGAAAATTTTTCCGCCAGGTTTTTGGTCCCCGTGCAATTTAAACGGGGCTGGGATTTCGATTTTCCGTGCCCAAATCCCGAAAACATCGCATATGCAAAAATGCATGGGGAAAAAATCCGCGGACCAAATTCCCGAGGTGTAAGGCTACATTAAAGGTAGCCTCACACCTCGGGAATTTGGTCCACGGATTTTTTCCCCATGCATTTTTGCATATGCGATGTTTTCGGGATTTGGGCACGGAAAATCAAAATCCCGGCCCCATTTAAAATGCACGGGGATCGAAATCCGGCGGAAAATTTTCCCTAGGTGTAAGGCTGCCTTAAGGGTCGAACACAATGCTGCGTCATCGCAGACTTCAACTTCATCGCATATGGATCCAGCCATATGCGATGAAGTTGACGTCTGCGATGACACAACAGGTTCCTTATAAGGCTGCCTCACACCTCGGGAAATTTTCCAGCGGATTTTGAGCCCGTGTATTTTAAATGGGGCCGGGATTTTGATTTTCCGTGTCCAAATTCCGAAAACATCGCATATACAAAAATACATGGGAAAAATCCGCGACAAATTCCCGAGGTGTGAGGCTACCTTAAAAGGTAGCCTCACACCTCGAAATTCGGTCGGTGGATTTTTCCCATGTATTTTGCATAAGTGAAGTTTTCGGAATTTCGGCACGGAAAATAAAAATCACCGCCCCCTTTAAAATACACGGGGATCAAATTCCGGCGGAAAATTTTCCCGAGGTGTAAAGGCCTCGGTAAAGGCTACATTACACCTCGGGAATTTGTTCCGGGTATTTTTTCTCCATGTATTTTTACATATGTGTTAAGTTATAGTAAGCCATGAATTTTGTAAACGCCAATAAATCATTATCTATTCAAACCTGTTCACAATCAGACGTATCTTTACTAACAGGTTATGGGCCTCACGTCTCATAGCTACCGTTGTTAGTTACTGAATGCAACAAACCTTTTTTTTCCGAACAAATTTTCACAATGGAAAATCCAAGAGAAGGGAATTCTGGATTGCCGAATGGACCTCAAGTAGGAAGGTCAAGAGTGAATGCTCGTTTTACAAGTAGCGTTTCACTGCCCATTACGGAGAGACTGCGAGGACGCAAGAATTATAGTTCCTGGGCGTTCGGTATGAAGATGGTTCTAATTAGGGAAGGAACCTGGGGTGCTGTGGACGTCGCGGACGATGTAGCGATCGACGAAGATGTTTCGTTGCGTGCCCTAGCTACGATTTGTTTAAGCATAGAACCAATAAACTATGGCTTAGTTCAAGAGGCCAAAACAGCGCGTGAAGCATGGAAGAATCTCAAGAGCGCTTTCCAGGACAGTGGAATGACTCGACGGATGGGTCTGCTGCGGAAGCTCACGAGTATTCGGTTGGCAGAATGCAAGTCGGTTGAAGAGTACGTGAATGAAGTCATGTCTACAAGCCACAAATTAGCCGAGGTAGGGTTCAAGGTCGATGACACATGGTTGGCCAGTCTACTTTTGATGGGATTACCTGAAAACTATGAGCCGATGATCATGGGATTAGAAGCGTCGGGAACCAGGATAACAGCAGATTCGGTGAAAGCAAAAATCTTACAAGATGTGAAAGTTTCAAGTGTTCCCAAATCATGTGTATCCGATGGAGCGTTTGCAAGTAATTTTCAGAAGAAACCGCCAAAAAGGATAAATCAAGTGTCAAATGCTTCAAGTGCAAACGAATTGGACATTTTGCTTCGGAATGCAGTCAGAGAAACACGAATGAAGATTCTGGTATTGGACTACATCGCAAGAAGAATTCGAGAAACGCCGCTTTTAGTGCCAGTGTGAAACATTTAAAAATGAAGAACGCTGGATTTTCGATTCTGGTGCTACCGTTCACATGTGTCGTGATAGGAGACGCATCGTTGATGGTAAAGAAATGTCCCCAAACTATCAATGTAGCCAATAACGCAGAAGTTCCGGTAGTTGCTGTTGAACGTTTTCTAGAAGCTGCAGTTCAAGGAAGTTCGTGTGAAGTTTCTCTTTCGGATGTTCTTTGTGTTCCAGAATTAGCCATAAATTTGCTATCGGTAAGCCAGATTTGCAAGTAGGGTTACAAGGTTGTCTTTACAAGTAATGCGTGCAAAGGTTTTCAACGTTCAAACGAATGAGTTGGTAGCAAAAGGATCACAGACGGATGGTCAGTACAAGCTGGAGATGGTGAATCAGGCAATGGCATGTACGGAAAGTGACAGAGAAGCGATGCTATTATGGCACAAGCGGCTGGGTCACATGAATTTTCAAAATATGAAACTTTTGAAAAGCATGGTTACTGGCATGGAATGCACCGATGGAAAAGCTTTAACTACTTCGTGTGTTCCGTGTATTGAAGGCAAACATCAACGTCTACCATTCAAATCGAAAGGGAAAAGAGCGACAGAAGTATTGGAGTTGGTCCACTCTGATCTTTGCGGCCCAATGGAAACAATGTCGATTGGTGGAAGCCGATATTTTCTCACTTTTATCGACGATGCGAGCAGAAAAACATTTGTATATTTCTTGAAGTCGAAGAAAGAAGTTTAAATTGCTTTTCAAGATTTTAAAGCTTACGTCGAGACACAAACTGACAAGAAGTTAAAGCGATTAAGAACTGACAATGGAAAGGAGTACGTAGGAATGAATTTTGAGCGCTTTATTCAGGAGAACAGCATTGCTCACGAGACAACGGTACCATACAATCCTGAACAAAATGAAAGCAGCAGAAAGGATGAACCGGTCGATAGTAGAGCGAGCTCAGGCATTGCTGTTCGATGCTGGATTGACCAAACGGTTCTGGGCAGAAGCTGTATGTACTGCTGTATACCTAAAAAATAGATCACCTACGAAAGGAGTCACTGTTACGCCAGAGGAGAAGTTTACTCAAGTTCGTCCGCATGTATCACATTTGTGAGCGTTCGGTGCAAAAGCGATGGCCTATGTACCGAAGAACAAGCGACAGAAATGGGATAAGGAATCTCAAGCATGTTTGTTCGTTGGATATGCAACAAATTCCAAGGGCTATGGGTTGTATGATCCGCAGACTGGTAAAATTTTCGTAAGTACAGACGTAATTATCCTAGATGAACGTATGGACAGTAATGATCACGATGAAGTGATAGTGGTCGAAGCAAATCAAATGGAATTATTGACTGAATATGCAAAAGATTCGGATTCGAATACTGAAACGGAGACTATTGAAGACGATGACAGTGATGATGAAAGTATGGATGGCTATGAATCAACCGTTGATGAATTTGATGCAACTGTTGTAGTGGAGCCTGTTAACAACAATGCGCTCCCTCCGCAAATTTCAGTGCCACCAATAGAACGTGTGGTAAAGCGCAGCGCGAGGGAGCGCCGACCCCCAGGCAAGTATTTTGATTATGAGGTAACATACAGTGCCTTCTCTCAGAAACTTGTTACTTCACAGAACAATTCTAAATTTCGTCGTCACTTGCACAGAAGCTTGGCAGAGTGATCAACGCATTAATGGCAGCAGACCTGGATGCGCGCACGAGGTTCCTACCGAAATGGTAACACCCAGCACTTATTGTGAAGCGATGGCACAAGGTTGCAATGGAGAGATGCAATGAAAGTCGAGTATGAAGCACTAATGCAGAATCAAACGTGGATTATGACAGAATTACCAGCAGGAAGAAAAGCGTTACGAAATAAATGGGTGTACAAAATCAAGATAAATTCGGATGGTTCCATTGAACGGTTTAAAGCAAGGCTGGTAATTAAGGGCTGCTCTCAGATTGAAGGTGTGGATTATACCGAGACATACTCACCTGTCGTACGATATTCAACAATTCGGTATCTTATGGCCAAGGCTGTGGAGTTGAACATGTCAATTCATCAAATGGATGCAGTTTCCGCGTTTTTGCAAGGTAATTTAAGAGATGAAGAGATTTACATGCAACAGCCTGAAGGTTTTGAGGATGGTACGAACCGAGTGTGCATGTTGAAAAAGGCCAGCCGGGTTTGGAATCTCAAATTAGACAAAGAATTGAAGCGAATAGGTCTTAAAAGATCACAGTTCGACACTTGTGATTACTATTTAATCGATGGAGATCAAATACAGATAGTGACGATATATGTTGACGATTTTCTATTTTTTTTTCGAACAATGCTGGAATGATTGAACTAGTGAAACGAAAACTTGCGAAGAAATTCAGAATGAAAGACTTAGGAGAAGCAGAACAAGTCTTAGGAATCAAAATAACTAAAGGAGAAGGTATTATAGCAATTGACCAAGAACGTTATATAAATGAATTATTGGAAATGTTCAAGATGGTGGGATGTAATTCCGTACAAACTCCTTTGGATCCCAATCAAAAGTTAACAAATGAAATGAAAGACGAAAGCTGAACGTAATATGAAGAAGAATCCTTTTCGTCAATTGGTCGGAAGTTTGCAGTTCCTTGCTCAGTGTTCAAGACCTGATATTTGTCATGCTGTAAATTTGGTGAGTGGTTTTTGTGAAGATCCTGGGGAAGCGCACTGGACTGCTGCAAAACGTATTTTGAGATATCTGGAAGGAACTAAAAAGTGGAAGCTCACTTACTCGAAAAATGCTGCGAATCAACTGCAAGCTTTCACTGATGCTGACTGGGGAAACGATGTGGATACAAGGCGCTCTACTAGTGCATATGTATTTATAAAAAACGGAGGAGCTGTGGCTTGGAGTTCGCGTAAACAACCCACTGTGGCGCTTTCTACCACTGAAGCTGAGTATATGGCACTTTCGGCTGCAACTCAAGAGGCCATTTGGTGGAGAGGCTTTATTGCTGAATTGGAAGGTAACTTATCGCCAATCCAAGTCAATTGTGACAATCAAAGTGCCATCAGTCTAGCGGAAAAGGAAATGGGATATTCCCCTAGAAGTAAGCATATAGACATTAGGCACCACTTTGTACGAGAGCAAGTAGAACAGAAAACTATCAAATTGATGCACGTTGCATCGAGTGATCAGTTAGCTGATATCCTCACAAAAGCTGTACCCGCCCCCAAGTTAATGGAAGCAAGGACATCTCTAGGCGGTAGCTTAAGGGGGATGTTAAGTTATAGTAAGCCATGAATTTTGTAAACGCCAATAAATCATTATCTATTCAAACCTGTTCACAATCAGACGTATCTTTACTAACAATATGCGATGTTTTAGGGATTTGGACACGGAAAATCAAAATCCCGGCCCCATTTAAAATGCACGGGGACCACGCGCCACGCCGCCGCCGCCGACAATTTTTGGCACGCCGCCGCCGCCGACATTTTTGCATCGGCACGCCGCCGTTTAAATTTTTTTACGCCGCTAATCTATAATTTTCCACGCCGATTCAAATTTGACGAAGTCCGCAAAATTTTCAGTGAAAATTCCGAAGATTCTGTGAAATTTCCGTATAATTAGCTGATAGATCTCTTCAACATCACCATGAAACTCCAAAGAATGTTCCGTGAAGATACCAAGTATTTTCATGAAAATTCCATACAATTTCTAGTTTGAATTTTGAAAAGCTCTCCGTAAAAACTAAGCAAAACTTTGTGTGAAAATTGTGAAGGAGTTCCCGTTGAAATTTAAAAAAATCTCATTGAAATTGAATTTGGCGCTGTTTAATACTAATGACACACTGGTGGTACAAGTACCATGGTACAAGAATCTTGAAATGAGTGCCATACCAATTATTGTCTTTATTAAAGATAGTCTTGTAATAATTTTCTTGTTCTCTTGTACCATGGTACAAGTACCACAGGTGTGTCTTTAGTATAAGGTAGCCTCACACCTCGGGAATTTGATCCGCGGATTTTTTCCCCATGTGTTTTTACATATGCGATGTTTTCGGGATTTGGGCACGGAAAATCAAAATTCCGGCCCCATTTAAAATGCACGAAGCCTAAAATCCGCCGGAAAATTATCCCGAGGTGTAAGGTAGCCTTTACTAAAAATGAACACTTGAATGAACTCGATGAATGAAAAGTATTCATTCTTAGTAAACAGCGCACCACTCAAACGTCAATGATGAACTCGGTGCATTGGACCATTGTATTGTAGTGCGTCTCGCGCCCGATGAAAAAGTGTTGGTTCGGTCGAGCGAAATGTGACAGCTTGACACGTGCTCCAACACTTTTCAATTTGTCAAGTGTCGAATCACTGGGTCACATATTAAAAAGTGTCGAATTAAATGGTGTCAAATGAGCGGGGTTCTACGATATTTGAAACAAAATTAATGGATTTGGCGCCAAATTTCTCTTGAACAAAGTTTAACTATCGAAACGTCAAATCTAACCATGCTCCGAAGCAAAATAATTTTTGCCGTAC